>NC_143025.1:69295000-69420000 GCF_057628025.1 Oncorhynchus mykiss | reverse complement strand
TACTCAGGAGGAGGCAGGTAGCTGGGTCCAGGGGCAGGCAGAAGGTCATACTCAGGAGGAGGCAGGTAGCTGGGTCCAGGGGCAGGCAGAAGGTCATACACAGGAGGAGGCAGGTAGCTGGGTCCAGGGGCAGGCAGAAGGTCATACACAGGAGGAGGCAGGTAGCTGGGTCCAGGGGCAGGCAGAAGGTCATACACAGGAGGAGGCAGGTAGCTGGGTCCAGGGGCAGGCAGAAGGTCATACACAGGAGGAGGCAGGTAGCTGGGTCCAGGGGCAGGCAGAAGGTCATACACAGGAGGAGGCAGGTAGCTGGGTCCAGGGGCAGGCAGAAGGTCATACACAGGAGGAGGCAGGTAGCTGGGTCCAGGGGCAGGCAGAAGGTCATACACAGGAGGAGGCAGGTAGCTGGGTCCAGGGGCAGGCAGGTCATTCACAGGAGGAGGCAGGTAGCTGGGTCCAGGGGCAGGCAGAAGGTCATACACAGGAGGAGGCAGGTAGCTGGGTCCAGGGGCAGGCAGAAGGTCATACACAGGAGGAGGCAGGTAGCTGGGTCCAGGGGCAGGCAGAAGGTCATACACAGGAGGAGGCAGGTAGCTGGGTCCAGGGGCAGGCAGAAGGTCATACACAGGAGGAGGCAGGTAGCTGGGTCCAGGGGCAGGCAGGTCATTCACAGGAGGAGGCAGGTAGCTGGGTCCAGGGGCAGGCAGGTCATACACAGGAGGAGGCAGGTAGCTGGGTCCAGGGGCAGGCAGAAGGTCATACACAGGAGGAGGCAGGTAGCTGGGTCCAGGGGCAGGCAGGTCATTCACATGAGGAGGCAGGTAGCTGGGTCCAGGGGCAGGCAGGTCATATACAGGAGGAGGCAGGTAGCTGGGTCCAGGGGCAGGCAGAAGGTCATACACAGGAGGAGGCAGGTAGCTGGGTTCAGGGGCAGGCAGAAGGTCATACTCAGGAGGAGGCAGGTAGCTGGGTCCAGGGGCAGGCAGAAGGTCATACACAGGAGGAGGCAGGTAGCTGGGTCCAGGGGCAGGCAGAAGGTCATACACAGGAGGAGGCAGGTAGCTGGGTCCAGGGGCAGGCAGAAGGTCATACACAGGAGGAGGCAGGTAGCTGGGTCCAGGGGCAGGCAGAAGGTCATACACAGGGGGCCAAAAAGGAAACAGTACAGGCAGGGAAAAGGCTAGTAACGTAGTCCGGGAGATCAGGCAATAGGTTCATAACAGGAAATCCGATAGGCAAAAGGTGTCATTAGTGAGGCAGGTAAAAACTATCATACGCAGGCAGATTAAATTACAGGCAACCCAGCACTCCGAACAGAAGTGTGTCACAAAACAAACAATACCTCACAATGATGGGGTGCAAAGAACTGAAGTAAATAGTGTGTGATAATGACATACAGGTGTGTGAACAGGTGATCAGAATTGGGATCTGGAGAGTGAGCTGTGTTCAGGGATCTTTGTGTTTGAGAGTGTGAGCTGGAAAGTGGGCTGGAGAGTGAGCTGCGTTCAGGGGATCTATGTGTTGAGAGTGTGAGCTGGAAAGTGGGCTGGAGAGTGAGCTGCGTTCAGGGGATCTTTGTGTTTGAGAGTGTGAGTTGGAAGCAGACGTACAGATAGAGTAAAATATAAGAATACGAACGTAAAGTAAATGAAGAATGAACTAAGGAACTAATGACAAAGATTCTATTAATCTATGCTCAATAATGCAGTCACATATAATCAGGGGTGAAAGTAGATTTAATTTCTTACCGGTACAGGAGCGAAAAAAATGCATTGGTCTAATCAAAGACCATTGGTCTAATCATGTAGGATCCCTATTAATGTAGTGTCTCCATGGTCCTGGTAGGATAACTATTAATGTAGTATCTCCATGGTCCTGGTAGGATCCCTATTAATGTAGTGTCTCCATGGTCCTGGTAGGATCCCTATTAATGTAGTATCTCCATGGTCCTGGTAGGATCCCTATTAATATAGTATCTCCATGGTCCTAGTAGGATCCCTATTAATGTAGTATCTCCATGGTCCTGGTAGGATCCCTATTAATGTAGTGTCTCCATGGTCCTGGTAGGATCCCTATTAATGTAGTGTCTCCATGGTCCTGGTAGGATAACTATTAATGTAGTATCTCCATGGTCCTAGTAGGATCCCTATTAATGTAGTATCTCCATGGTCCTGGTAGGATCCCTATTAATGTAGTATCTCCATGGTCCTGGTAGGATCCCTATTAATATAGTATCTCCATGGTCCTGGTAGGATCCCTATTAATGTAGTATCTCCATGGTCCTGGTAGGATCCCTATTAATGTAGTATCTCCATGGTCCTGGTAGGATCCCTATTAATGTAGTATCTCCATGGTCCTGGTAGGATCCCTATTAATGTAGTATCTCCATGGTCCTGGTAGGATCCCTATTAATGTAGCATCTCCATGGTCGTGGTAGGATCCCTATTAATATAGTATCTCAATGGTCCTGGTAGGATCCCTATTAATGTAGTATCTCCATGGTCCTGGTAGGATCCCTATTAATGTAGTATCGCCATGGTCCTGGTAGGCATAGTACAGATTTGTCATATAACTTTTATCATCTATTACCTTTTAATGTGGCATAAACACAACCAGTCATGATGTTTTCGTCTGATTGTCAATGAATCACTTCAAAGGTGCTCCTTTGCACAAAATAACTCCAGCATCCAAACAGTGCACTGTGCACCCGCAATTTGATGAATGGAAAGAGACATCTGTTCCAAAACAACTAAAAGTGTGATGGCGATTGCCATTAGGCCTACTACACTTGTAGCCTGAATTGATGCATCCACTGCTGTACCTGCATGTCGCGACCACTTATCTCCGCCTTTAAATGTTAGTGTTTTCATCAAACCACAACTTGGAGGGTATACCGCCTGTTTTCAAGTGAATTAGTGTTTTCATCAAACCACAACTTGGAGGGTATACCGCCTGTTTTCAAGTGAATTAGTGTTTTCATCAAACCACAACTTGGAGGGTATACCGCCTGTTTTCAAGTGAATTAGTGTTTTCATCAAACCACAACTTGGAGGGTATACCGCTTGTTTTCAAGTGAATTAGTGTTTTCATCAAACCACAACTTGGAGGGTATACTGCCTGTTTTCAAGTGAATTAGTGTTTTCATCAAACCACAACTTGGAGGGTATACCGCCTGTTTTCAAGTGAATTAGCACATTTTAATTTTAAAGGCCTATAGTCATCTTGTCATTTTGTGTTAATTATTGTGATAGGCTCACGTTTTACCGGTACGCAGCAACCCCACTATGTCTTCTCCGGACCTTACCGGACCGTACCGGCTTACTTTCACCCCTGCATGACAGCCAACTCTCAAGACATAGCTTATCACATTCTTCCCCAAGTACGCCCCTCACTCAGTACACACAGAACATGAGACAAAATACCAAACGTGTCCCTGTATCTGAAGCTCTGATGACTGATAAGACTTTCTCTCAGTCAGTTGATTCTCTGCACTTCTTGTTCACACACAGATAACTGATTGGGTTTAGAATGTGCTGCGTCAGCCTCTCGCTGCCTCTCGCTGTGTTGGCTGTTAAGAGGAACCCAACCCCAGGACCAAACTCTAACACACAGGCTAAACTCTGCAGAGTCATCATTGATTACTGTGCAGTGACTTTGATGCAGGGAGACAATGTGGCCCAACAGCCCAGAACGCTTTGAGCACAAGCCAAGAGACTCTAGTCCTCTATAATCTACAACCACCACACAGCCCCAGACGTTTGGTCAATAGCCATTTGAAAAGTGCTTTGATGGGTATTATGATCTCGAGGCTTAACTTGTGGCAGTTTAACTCTGCGGCTTAGGAAAAGGCAGGACAGAAATCATTCCATCAAGACGGAGGAAGAAAATAAGCCATGAGAGGACATGGCAGAGGCTTAAGCAGAGCAACTTCAAAGATGACTCAGTGGAAGCAGGAAGCAGGAGAACAGAACAGGAAGGAAGGGCTGCAACACACAGCCCACAGTGGTGCTTTGTCTCTCGTTCATTCAAAGGCTCTCTCTGGCAGAGATGCCATGCTAATGGCGATTGGGAGAGTGTGCGTGGATAGAGGGTGCAGCACAGTGGAGTGTGTGTGAAGCGATATGCTATCTCTGGTTTGCACCCCCACTCGGTTCCCCTACAGCTCTCACCATGCTACAGTACAGATTAGCAGGCCAACCCAGCCCTGGGAGTTGTGGTGCTCAGCCAGCCAGCAGACATGCTCTGGGGCTTGGGCAGAGGTTCTCTGGCTCGGCCTCCCTCCCCCAGCCTCTGCCTCCCCCGGCCTGGTCTGACATTGATACACTGAACAAAAATATAAATGCAACATGTAACTATTTCAAATATTTTACTGAGTTCATATAAGGAAATCAGTCAATTGAAATAAATTCATTAGGCCCTAATCTATGGATTTCACATGACTGGGAATACAGATATACATCTGTTGGTCACAGACACCTTAAATAAAAGGTAGGGGCGTGGATCAGAACCAGTCAGTATCTGGTGTGACGACCATTTGCCTCATGCAGCGCAACACATCTCCTTCACATAGAGTTGATGAGGCTGTTGATTGTGGCCTGAGGAATGTTGTCCCACTCCTCTTCAATGGCTGGGCGAAGTTTCTGGATATTGTGGCAGGATATCTGGATATTGGCGGGATATCTGGATATTGGCGGGATATCTGGATATTGGCGGGATATCTGGATATTGGCGGGATATCTGGATATTGTGGCAGGATATCTGGATATTGGCGGGATATCTGGATATTGGCGGGATATCTGGATATTGTGGCAGGATATCTGGATATTGGCGGGATATCTGGATATTGGCGGGATATCTGGATATTGGCGGGATATCTGGATATTGGCGGGATATCTGGATATTGGCGGGATATCTGGATATTGGCGGGAACTGGAACACGCTGTCGTACATGTCGAAACAGAGCATCCCTCTGACTGCTCAAACATGTCTGGTGAGTATACAGGCCATGGAAGAACTGGGACTGCTCGCCCACACGACGCCATACACGCTGTCTGCCATCTGCCCGGTACAGGTGAAAACAGGATTCATGAAGAGCACACTTCTTCAGCGTGCCAGTGGCCATTGAAGGTGAGCATTTTCCCTCTGGTGTCGTTTAGGATGCCGAACTACAGTCAGGTCAAGACCCTGGTGAGGATGATGAGCACACAGATGAGCTTCCCTGAGATGGTTTCTGACAGTTTGTGCTGAAATTCTTCGCTTGTGCAAACCCACAGTTTCATCAGCTGTCCGGGTGGCAACAGCTCTGGTGGACATTCCTGCAGTCAGCATGCCAATTACACGCTACATCAAAACTTGAAACATCTGTGCACATTTTAGAGTGTCCTTTTATTGTCCACAGCACAAGGTGCAGTTGTGTAATGATGTTTAATCAGCTTCTTGATATGCCACACCTGTCAGGTGGATGGATTATATTGGCAAAGGAGAAATGCTCACTAACAGGGATGTTAACAAATTGATGCACAACATTATTGAGAAATAATATTTTTGTGCGTATGAGACATTTCTGGGATCTTTTATTTCAGCTCATGAAACATGGGACCAACACTTTACATGTTGCGTTTATATTTTTGTTCAGTATAAATATGACAGGGCGGCTCATGCTTGGCTCTCTCTGATTGGAGCACCCCCCCCCCCCCCCCCCCTCTCTAATAACAGGCGTGGTGGGAGAAAGAACACACTGCTTAATCGGAGTAGCAATTAAGGCAACAACATCCTTCCCCCCTTTCTCCCTCCCTGTCTTTCCTATCCCTCCCTTTCGTTTTCTGTAACCTCTGTCTTGCTCTCTCTCTGTCTCACTCTCTCTCTGTCTCTCTCTCTCTCTCTCTGTCTCTCTCTCTCTCTCTCTCTCTCTATCGCTCTCTCTCCCTCTCTCTCTCTCTGTCCCTCTATCGCTCTCTCTCCCTCTCTCTCTCTGTCCCTCTATCGCTCTCTCTATCGCTCTCTCTATCACTCTCTCTCCCTCTCTCTCTCCCTCTCTCTCTCTCCCTCTCTCTCTCCCTCTCTCTCCGAGTATGATCTCTATCCAGCTGCAGCCCCTCTCCCTCTCTCTCTATCACTCTCTCTCCCTCTCTCTCTCTCTCTCTCCCCTCTCTCTCTCTCTCTCTCTCTCTCCCTCTCTCCCTCTCTCTCCGAGTATGATCTCTATCCAGCTGCAGCCCCTCTCCCTCTGATTACAATGATTGCCGTAATCACACAGCATCATCTTTTTTTATTGTGGACATTATTACCAACATTGTTATTGTTATCTATAATAGCAATTAGTTGATCCGGTGGTGGGGAGAGAAAAGAGAGAGGGAGAGAGAAAGACAATGTAGTGAACCAAATGAAAAAGACCCAGGATGGGCTCTGACTAGAGATAGTGAGAAACACATTACCTGTGGAGTATTGGAGCCATGCAGACTACTGGGCCTAGATAAGATGAGGCCCTATGATGACAGGCAGGCAGGACAGTGATAGCTCTTTATCTCCAGACTGTTGTTCCTGGAGTTCACCACACACTGTCCTGTTGCCTCCTGTCACCCGCCCTGGCATGCTTCTGTCACTGGAGGAGAGGTGTGATTCAGAGAGTTCTGACAAATCACACTCCATGTTGACATCGTCAGCCCATCCACAGCAATCTGAGGGGGTTCTACTTGGGACTGACAGCAGCTGAGGCCATTTGGAGTGTTGTGACTCATCCCACGTCAGCCCAAAAGATGGAGAGAGAGAGAGAGAGAGAGAGAGAGAGAGAGAGAGAGAGAGAGAGAGAGAGAGAGAGTCGGGGGGGAGGGGGGCTTTGTAAGGGGAATGTAATGAGATGGACGCTCCTCTTCATTATCACCTGGATCTGTCAGAGGCAGGTGAGGCTGTTGATCTCTCCTCCGTGTTTATGAGAGTGGGTATTGTGTGTGAACCAGAGAACAGCATTGTGTTAGAACTGCTACTACCCCCTCCATATACACAACAACACACACTGTCAGAGAAAACGTTAACAAGGCATACTTTTACTTTGCTCGTTAAAACATAAACGCCAGGGCTGGTTAGGAGATATGTCAATCACACAGCATACAGATTCAAATAGCCTGGATGTCTTTGCACCAAATGATTATGACTCAACAAAGCATTGACAATAGTTTCCAACTTGTGATGACGCAGGCCTGTGAACCGTCCCCCACACTGCAGACACATGTTTTATTCTGAAGGCTTCCTTCAAGCCAGGGCATGGAAAACATATCCAGGCTGTGTCTGCCATAGTGATTACAGAGAACTACTAGCCACAGAGGGTCGCCTTGGCATCAGTCAACGCGAGATTCCACAATGTAGCCAGCGGAGGAGAAGGGGAGAGAAAGAGGATCTGCTCTTCGGGCTTTAGGTCTAGCATGACACCCAGAGAAGATCCACACAGCAGATGTCACTGGCTACTGGCTCATCTGTAAGAGCTTCATTCATTGCACAGGATTAAGAGGGACGTTTTTGTAAAGCCAGCCCCCCACCCAAACAAATCCCTGTGAGGAGGACTGGGAGGGGAGTCTAGAGGGCGTTGTGAGGTGTGGAGCAGAGCAGAGCAGAGCTGAGGAGGGGAGGGGTGGGGAATTAACATTGGCTGCAGCCATCAGGGTTGGTTGGTTCATATGCACCAGCAATGGTGTCTGTCTGGGAGTGTAGAATTACTACCAGACATGCTGAATGTGTGTTGCACTGCACAAACAGAGACATATAGACACATACTACACATACACTATATATACTATATAGAACACAGGTTGCTCGCGCACACACACACACACACACACACAGCACCATTATCATTAAAGAGCCAAGGACCCATCATTGGCCCTATATAAGTGTGGCTCCATGCTCATCTTCCACTGTGACTAACTGTTGCTAATTGTGATGACACACTCTGCAGGGGGACAATTACTCCCTTTTCATATTCACACGCAAATCAATTCAGAAAAACAACATGCTCACTAAATTAAAATTCCCCTTATCATCCCCCTTGATCTTGAAACATTCACTCACACTCCAACCCTGTCAACCCTGTCAACCCTGTCAATCCTGCCACATCGCTGTAACAGAAGTGCGGTGTGATTAGAAGCGTGTTTAACAGCAAATGACTTTCTCAACACTTCTTCCCAGTAGACTGGGCGGGGCTCTCTCTGTGTACTGCTGTGTTAACCCAGTAGAGCTTTAAACACACAGCAGAGCATACATATAGCTATGTGTGTGTGTGTGTGTGTGTGTGTGTGTGTGTGTGTGTGTGTGTGTGTGTGTGTGTGTGTGTGTGTGTGTGTGTGTGTGTGTGTGTGTGTGTGGTGTGTGTGTGTGGTGTGTGTGCGTGTGGTGTGTGTGTGTGTGTGTGTGTGTGTGTGTGTGTGTGTGTGTGTGTGTGTGTGTGTGTGTGCGTGCGTGCGTGCGTGCGCGTGTGCCAAGCAGCATCGATTGCTCTGCAGTACTCTGATGGAGGATGAGAACGTGCTCAAACACCCAATAACAGCTCCGACACCTCACACACCCAGCTAGAGCTAGTGTATACCTCACACACCCAGCTAAAGCTAGTGTATACCTCACACACATAGCTAGAGCTAGTGTATACCTCACACACCCAGCTAGAGCTAGTGTACACCTCACACACCCAGCTAGAGCTAGTGTATACCTCACACACCCAGCTAGAGCTAGTGTATACCTCACACACCCAGCTAGAGCTAGTGTACACCTCACACACCCAGCTAGAGCTAGTGTATACCTCACACACCCAGCTAACTTGTTAGCAGAAATATACTGGATTTGTTTGCTTTCAATGATATCCTACTTCCTACCTTACATGATGTGTGCATTGATGACTATTCTATTGGTCGTTATTGTCCAACACCAAACAGCTTTAGCCTCCACCAAGCCACAATACATACAGTGGTGGTACGAGGTACACAGTCAGGTATTCTGAACACATACATATTAGAGTCATGTCTGGTGTGCACTGGGCGTCAGGAGGCTGAGAAAGAGGTAGCTCGGCTATTGACAGGTGTGGCATGCTCCATCGCCCAGAAAGCTTGACACACTGGCTATTGATTCTGTCAGACGAGATGAGTTTGGATGCAAAATGGGTTGAAATACACAGGACAGACAGAGTTGCTGTTAGGGGTGTTGAAACAACGCACATTAGAACAGACCTGGGCAAAGAAAAAGGATGGATTAATATTCAGCTTGCATATGGAGGTTGAAAAAATGAACACTGCTTACATCCCGGGCACCACGATCACGCCAGGGAGAAGGAAAAACACTCCATCCACAATAAGACCTGGAAACAAACACTTTGAAAACCTACCTGACATCACATCCTCCTACTACACAAAATACTATGAAATTGGTTCAGAAGTTGAAGACAAAACAATAGCCTTCGACACCATTACCTCTGGGTAGAGTATAAGCAATGGGTTTAAAGCAGGGATAATGAGACTATTAGAGGAAGGATGGTGATGAAGAGTCCTTGTGCCCCCCCCCCGCCAGCATGGCTAGACCCCACCCCGCCCCCACACTCCCCCAGGGAGTCTCCCTCCCTATGAATCCAATTTAAAAACCCAGCAGGAGTCTAACCAGCGTGCCTCTAATGACTCTGCTGCTTTTAATTCAAGGCTGAAACTCAGTTAAAATGGCCGCTGCTCCTTTTCTCTTTGTTTGCTCTTTCTCTTTCCTCTCCCTCAGTAGCAAAGCATTGCGCTGATTAGCTGTGTTGATCTCCGTTCCTCACATCCTCCCCGCGGGGTATCTCTGACCACCTTGACCTGCCCGCCGACCGGCCGGTCAGGCCGTGGCTCGCCCTTATGACATAATCGCAGGAAAGTGGGGTTGTGGGAAGGGTCATTGGAGAAAGTAAGTACCTCCTGTAGGTTAACAAAGTATCCTGACTTTAAAGTGTTCATTAACCCTACCTACCCAGAGGATGGAACAGTGAAAGGGATGATTGTTTCAACAAGCCCAATATACTAGATGAAAGGCTGCTTAACCTATTCCAATTCTGAGGATCAGATATCTAATTTTGCCGATAAAATAACGCCCTCTTGGGTCTACATTTCAGAGAATATAAATACATCACAATTCTTTTTTATTTTATGCAATACCTTTTCTTGAATGATGTTTCAATATGAAGTGAATAACCTTTTAGAATTGTATGACGTAGTAGACTAGTCTACGTGGCAAAGATTGAAACCTCGAATGTGCAATAAGCAACGTTAAACTAATTCGTCAAACTAATTGCACACCTTGAAGTGGCTGGGAGAACAATGGCCACTGGGTAGGCTAAACATTACAGAAAGACTGTAGTCATGGCTGTCAAAGTATACATCCCAGCAGCGTCTCAAACAATGTTTAAATCAATTCATCAGCATCTCTTTTCCTCCCTGCAGATGGGCAGACCGTTGGCTGCTACCCTCTCTCTCTCTCTCTCTCTCTCTCTCTCTCTCTCTCTGTTCGAGCGACACCTAGTTTATCAGCTGCTCCCTTGTTCTGATTGTCAACGGTAAGGGCGGGGAGAAGGGAGGAGGAAGTGTGACTGACAGCTGGTGTGAGTGACACGCACAGGCTATGATGGATGAGCTGCAAGCGTGACTCAGAGAACCAGAGAGGGTCAGAGGTTAAACATGTCACTGCTGTCCGTCCTCTTCCCCAGGGCCCTGCCCTTTGGGCCCCCCGCCCCACCGAAACCAAGGAGAGAGGAGGGGGGGGGGGGGGGGGGGGGGGGGAGGAAGAAAATGCCCTCTAGACTTAACAAAAGATAGTGTGGGGGGTGTTGGGAGGAGTGGAGGGGCCGGGGTGAAATGTGAAATGTGAGGCGCTAGGCACATGCTCTCTCTGGGTCTCAGTCAAAGCCAGGGCTGGACAAAGCCCCCATAGCCCCAGGAGCAAAGGCGGAGCTCGTCAATGGGCACAGGCTCAGGCAGGATGGTTCCTCTGAAAGAAACCATAGGCACGGGGGCAATTAGCCGTCTTTAGAGCCATATATATCTCCTGCAGTCTCTCTGGAACAACAAAGGAGAGAGCCATTCAATTTGCACCCCACACTGCCAGGCCTTTTGTCCCAGCTAAAGGGAGATGCTGGGTGAATAGGTGCACTAGTGTATTTGCCTCCACACTGCTTTGTAGAGAGACCTAGCTTGGCCTCATCAGAAAGGGAAAGGCACAAGCAGTATTCAACGGGCTCTGTTTGTGTCTGCGGCTGGCTTGCTAGCTGGCCCAGGGCTCCTTGATTAAGGTACAGGCTTGTAAAGACGAGAAGAACTTGAGCATGCTGCCGCTTTCACAGCACACAGAAAAGACTGAGGGTCGACACAATGGCTGTATGACTTTATACTCCAATGCCTCAATGTTTAAATGTTGCCATGTGCCTTTCTGCACAGAAATTGAAATCCTTTGAGCACTTTTGGTTGACAGCCTGTGACATAAAAAAAAAAACAGGTGTAATTTAATTGAGAATCTTAGCTAAACATGGTGGGTATTCAGTATAGATAGAAGCCTACACAAACCATAGGGTTGAAGGCTAAAGGCATCTGAATGCTTTCAAACCGAAACAGTTCGTTAGAGTTCATGCATATATTATAATGACATTTTTTAACATTTTGGTTCGTTCTGGACTTTGGTAAAGGTTTTTTCTGCTGTTTGGGGACACATTTTTGGGGGGGAGGCAAGCCGAAGATTAGAGGCGAAGTCCACGCCCCTTCGTCTGTGATTGGTCAACAGTAGGGATTCTTTAATGAAGTCTTTGTTGTCATTCAACGAGAGACAACTCGTTTTAGTGCACATTTTGTAATTAAAAAATACTGCACCAAACATCTTAGATGTAAAATTGCACGCCTACAATCTCCTTGCTGCAAAAACGTCCAAATGAATGACAGATTTCTAGAGTTATCTTAGATTAATTCTGACTATTTTGAGGAAGTGTATACTGGCTACGGTGTCTCAAAATGGACAAACAGTACTATTGCCGCTTTTTTTCCATATTCAAGAGAAGGTCTATTAAGGGAGTATGCAAGGCGCCAGCCGAACTGAAGCATGTTGACGCCTTAAGGGGTGGAAGTGGTGGAAACAGTGGCAAGTCTTTCAGATACAATCTGTAAACCATTTACTACAATGTCAGTATGTCAGTCGATTATCTATTTGAACCCCTAGAAACAGCAAAAATCACAATTCAATTCTTACTAAGCGCTAACCAGTGTAGGCCTTGACTAGACCATTTTAAAGCTCTGGCGACGTTGCGTCTTTAAAGAGTGATGCATCTGCTCAGTCTGCTCTGCTCAGTCTTCCACAGAGACAATGAGTGTGCGTCCCCACCCATCACTCAGGAAGTCAATAAGTAATAACCATTCACCTTGGCCGGTTCCACACCATTACACAAGGCCTGTCCTGATGATGACTCAGGAGACACGACGAACGCTGCCTGCCTGAAAAACCTACCCGCCTGCAATCACTGACAGATTGTAGGGTAAGAGAGAGAGATAGTGGGAGAGAAAGAGACGGGGAAAAAACACAGAAAGAAAGAGAAAGGAATAAAGAGAAACAAAGGGAAGGAGGAATGGAAAAAAGAGGATAAGAGAGAGGAGAGAGAGAGAACATGAGAGCCTTTAAAGGGCTCTATGTTATCCAAACACAGGAGCAGATCTGATGATATGATGTAGGAGCGTGGGAAGCCATGTTACAGATAGCATAGAGGCGTCGCTCTGATCTTAACAAGAATCCAGGAATCAAAACAACAGCTATTGTAACACTGTGTGCATGTCTCATTGTTTCAGGTGATTATTGATGCCTTATCTGTGTGTGTTCGAACAAAGTGAACGCATTATAACGAGCCGCCAGCGAGACAAAAGCCCCCTGGATGAGCGTGGGAGGTGACAGCCACATCTACCATTTCTATCCCATCTATCTACCATTTCTATCGCCTCTTCTACCATCTTTTCTCTTTTCGTCCTTCCTTCTCTCCTCCTCTCCTCTCCCCTCTCACCCACTGTCATTTCCTCTCCTCCTCTCTCCCCTCCTATCTTCTCCCCTCTTTTTTCCTCTCCCTTCCTCCTCTCTCCTATCCGGTCCTCCTCCTCTCCTCTGCTTCCCTCTCATTGCAACATGGCATGATCAGCAGTTAAAATAAATGACGTGTGTTAGCCTTAAGACCACTTTACAGTATCCACATGAAGGGAAACTGGCCACAGACAGACAGCCAGTGTAAATATACTGCTGACATGCCATTCTAGCCTGGCCATTCTGTCATCCATTACAGTCAATGGTGGGGAGGAGAAACGAGAAACACAAACACGCTCGCCTCACAAAGGCAATGTCATCCGGAGTGCTTTTAATGTTAGGCCATTAAAGTGGTCAATAAGCCCACTTGAGTATCCTGTACTGCTTACTCTACAGTATATTCTCCCAGCTCCATGACTTCATGGCTCTAATCCAACAAGAGGTCTGATATCAAAATAATATGCAAACTGAGAGCACTGGGTGAGTCCCCTGAAACCAGGACAAAAATATATAATGATTTGGGGGATTTTCAGGAAATCTAGGAAGGATTGCTGACATTTATTTGACATTTGTATCTAAAAGCATAATTGAGAAATTATTCACCAAAGTTGGCATATTCATGACATTTTGGCCTTACCCAGGCCTTCTTTAAAGGGACACTTTGGGATTTTGGCAAGGAGACCCTGTATCTACTTCGCCAGAGCCAGATACATTTTTGGATACCATTTGTATGTCTCTGTGTCCAGTATGAAGGAAGTTAGAGGTAGTTTCGAAAGACAATGCTAACTAGCGTTAGTGCAACGGCTGGATGTCTATGGGTATCTACTAGCATGCTGGACACACAGACTTAAAAATAATATCCCCCAGTTCCTCTGACTCTGGGGAAGTAGATAAAGGGCCTCATTGCCAAAATCCCAAAGTATCCCTTTAAGACTCAAAAATGTTTAATCTGTAGGTGCTACAAAGCAAATATTGGTGTCATATGAAGCTTTACGGCTTGCTCTGTAATATGGGTAGTATTTAAATGACATTAATTTATGAATATTGAGAAATATAAACATGAATATTGAAAATTGGCTAATTTATCAACATTTTGTTGAAACTAATATATTCTATGGGTATATCAAAGTTCTATAGTGGGATCTCTGCTAGTTTTAAAGTTATGGCCCATTTTATACAGAGACATTGGCATAGTAGGCAATTTAACCAATCACAGCCCTCCACTTGCTTGTATCATTGCACATCATGCAAATCACCAGCAGAGGGGGACCACTTTGAGTCCATTTTCACATTCACTCTGTTAGTAATGCTTACAAATGGGATCATAACTCATAACTGTTTTTCAATATTCATATTTGTATTTTTCAATATTTATTAATAATGTAAGAAAATTGAAATCAAAATACTGCTCGTACAACAGAGCAAGCGGTAAAGCTTCATATGAAGTGTTCCCCTATATTCATTTAGCAGCAGCGCCCTCCAAAAAATATGATCATTTTTTGGGGGGAATATATTATGATTTATTTTTATATTTCTGCCGAGACGTGGCTTTAAAATGATTTTTCTACTTTCCCATTTTTAATGTCTCTGTGTGCAGGTTGAAGGAAGTTGTTAATTAGCGTTAGCACAATTTTTAACTGACGTTAGCGCAATGACTGGAAGTCTATTGGAACAGCTAGCATGTTACCAGTCAATGCGCTGACGCTAGTTAGCAATGGCTCATATCCAAATACCTTCAAACTGCACGCAAAGACACAAAAATGCTATCCATGAGTTCCTCTGTCTCTGGGTAATTAGAATACGGGCTTCATTGCCAAAATCTCGCACTGCCCCTTTAAGATCAGAGTGACAAGTTACAACATACAGTATATTTGTAGCAAACAGAGCGATCAGTGGCTCAAATGACAGCCACATGGAACATAAATGTAAATGAATTACATTTTCATGCATTTTGGAGTAGAACGTCCTTTTAAATAGAAGTGACCTTCTCACAACCCCCCTATATGTCAACAATCCTTCCTCCAAAGGAGCATTCTATAGATTAAAGATGACCGGGTTTCGTAAGGTATTACCCCACTTCACATTATTTACCATCGTTGGCTGTGTTGTTCAGGCCGGTGTTGCTGCTTGGTGTCACTGGGTAGATGGAAACATGAAGCATCAACAACAATGAACCACTCAAACAAAACTCCCTGTCATGGACATTTGCTTGCCACAAACCTGAAGCCATGGAAGATGGAGAAAGAAAAATCATGCGTGAGAAGGAGAGAGAGAGGTGGTTCTGGCACCAACTTAGGAGGGCCTACAGCAGCACGTAGATCTTCTGCACAGATTCAGCCAGACCTGGGCCCTAAGTAAATCTCAGTAAGACAAAAATAATGGTGTTTCAAAAAAGGTCCAGTCGCCAGGACCACAAATACAAATTCCATCTAGACACCGTTGCCCTAGAGCACACAAAAAACTATACATACTTCGTACTAAACATCAGCGCCACAGGTAACTTCCACAAAGCTGTGAACGAGCTGAGAGACAAGGCAAGAAGGGCCTTCTATGCAATCAAAAGGAACATAAAATTCAACATACCAATTAGGATCGGGCTAAAAATACTTGAATCAGTTATAGAACCCATTGCCCTTTATGGTTGTGAGTAGAGGTCGACCGATTATGATTTTTCAACGCCGATACCGATACATTATGAAACATGTTCAATTTGGTTTAAATAATGCAAAAACAAAGTGTTGGAGAAGAAAGTAAAAGTGCAATATGTGCCATGTAAAAAAGCTAACGTTTAAGTTCCTTGCTCAGAATATGTGAACATATGAAAGCTGGTGGTTCCTTTTAACGTGAGTCTTCAATTTTCCCAGGTAAGAAGTTTTAGGTTGTAGTTATTATAGGAATTATAGGACTATTTCTCTCTATACCATTTGTATTTCATATACCTTTGACTATTGGATGTTCTTATAGGCACTTAGTATTGCCAGTGTAACAGTATAGCTTCTGTCTCTCTCCTCGCCCCAACATGGGCTCGAACCAAGAACACATTGACAACAGCCACCCGCGAAGCATTGTTACCCATCGCTCCACAGAAGCCGCGGACCTTGCAGAGCAAGGGGAACAACTACTTCAAGGTCTCAGAGCGAGTGATGTCACCGATTGAAACGCTATTAGAGCACACCCCACTAACTAGCTAGCCATTTCACATCGGTTACACCAGCCTAATCTCGGGAGTTGATAGGCTTGAAGTCATAAACAGCTCAATGCTTGAAGCACAGCGAAGAGCTGCTGGCAAACACACAAAAGTGCTGTTTGAATGAATGCTTACGAGCCTGCTGCTGCCTCCACCGCTCAGTCAGACTGCTCTATCAAATATCAAATCATAGACTTAATTATAACATAATAACACACAGAAATACAAGCCTTAAGTCAAATCCGGAAACTATCATTTTGAAAACAAAACTTTTATTCTTTCAGTGAAATACGGAACCGTTACGTATTTTATCTAACGGGTGGCATCCCTAAGTCTAAATATTGCTGTTACATTGTACAACCTTGTCACGTTCTGACAATAGTTCTGTTATTTTATTCTTTGTTTTAGTATGGTCAGGGCGTGAGTTGGGGTGGGCAGTCTATGTTTGTTTTTCTATGTTGGTTTTTGTGTTTGGCCTAGTATGGTTCTCAATCAGAGGCAGGTGTCGTTAGTTAGGTAGCCTGGGTTTCACTTTTGAGTTGTGGGTGTTTGTTTCCGTGTGAGTGTCTGTTGCCACACGGTACTGTTTCGGTTTCGTTCGTTTCACGTTTATTGTTTTGTAGTGTTCAGTATATGTCTTTAAATAAACATTATGGACACTTACCACGCTGCGCATTGGTCCTCCGATCCTTCTCGCTACTCCTCCTCAGAAGAGGAGGAGAAATGCCGTTACAGAAACACCCACCAACCAAGGACCAAGCAGCGTGGTAACAGGCAGCAGCAGCAGGAGAGGCAGCGATACCTGGAGAGATGGACTTGGGAGGAGATATTAGACGGCAAGGGACCCTGGGCACAGCCGGGTGAATATCGCCGCCCCAAGGCAGAGCTGGAGGCAGCTAAAGCCGAGAGGCGGCATTATGAGGAGCTAGCTCGGCAGCGCGGCTGGAAGCCCGAGAGGCAGCCCCAAAAATGTATTGGGCGGGGGCACACGGGGAGTGTGGCGAGTTCAGGTAGGAGACCTGCGCCAACTTCCCGTACTTACCGGAGAGCGAGAGGGACTGGGCAGGCACCGTGTTATGCAGTGGAGCGCACGGTGTCACAGGTGCGTGTGCATAGCCCGGTGCGGTACATTCCAGCTCCTCGTATCGGCCGGGCTAGAGTGGGCATCGAGCCAGGTGCCATGAAGCCGGCTCTACGCATCTGGTCTCCAGTGCGTCTCCTCGGGCCAGCGTACATGGCACCAGCCTTACGCATGGTGTCCCCGGTTCGCCAGCACAGCCCAGTGCGGGCTATTCCACCTCGCCCCACTGGCCTGGCTACGGGGAGCATTCAACTAGGTAAGGTTGGGCAGGCTCGATGCTCAAGAGCTCCAGTGCGCCTGCACGGTCCGGTCTATCCGGTGCCACCTCCACGCACCAGCCCTCCGGTGGCAGCCCCCCGCACCAGGCTGTCTCTCCATCTTCTCCCTACAGGTGCTCCCGCCTGTCCAGCGCTGCCAGAGCCTTCCTCCTGCACAGCGTTGCCAGAGTCTCCCATCTATCCTGAGCCGCCAGAGTCTCCCGTCTGTCCTGAGCCGCCAGAGTCTCCCGTCTGTCCTGAGCCGCCAGTCTCCCGTCTGTCCTGAGCCGCCAGAGTCTCCCGTCTGTCCTGAGCCGCCAGTCTGTCCTGAGCCGCCAGTCTGTCCTGAGCCGCCAGTCTGTCCTGAGCCGCCAGAGCCGCCAGTCTGTCCTGAGCCGCCAGAGCCGCCAGTCAGCCAGGAGCCGCCAGCCAGCCAGGAGCTTCCAGAGCCGTCAGCCAGCCAGGAGCTGCCAGAGCCGTCAGCCAGCCAGGAGCTGCCAGAGCCGTCAGCCAGCCAGGAACTGCCAGAGCCGTCAGCCAGCCAGGAGCTGCCAGAGCCGTCAGCCAGCCAGGAGCTGCCAGAGCCGTCCTTCACTCCGGAGCAGCCGGAGTCTCCCGCCTGTCCGGCGCTGCCGGAGTCTCCCGCCTGTCTGGCGCTGCCGGAATCTCCCGTCCATTCGGGACCCATGTCTAGGGTCCCCAGTCGGAGGCGAGGGTCGCCACTCGTAAGAGGCCACGGGGGCGGTTGAGGAGCGGAAAAAACTGTGGTGAAGTGGGGTCCACGTCCCGCGCCAGAGCCGCCACCGCGGACAGACGCCCACCCAGACCCTCCCCTATAGGTTCAGGTTTTGCGGCATTATGGACACTTACCACGCTGCGCATTGGTCCTCCGATCCTTCTCGCTACTCCTCCTCAGAAGAGGAGGAGGAGTGCCGTTACAAACCTTCAATGTTATGTCATAATTATGTACAATTCTGGTAAATGAATTACGGTCTTTGTTAGGAATAAATGGTCTTCACACAGTTCGCAACGAGCCAGGCGGCCCAAACTGCTGCATATACCCTGACTGCTTGCATATACCCTGACTGCAAGAGAAGTGACACAATTTCCCTAGTTAAAAGAAATTCATGTTAGCAGGCAATATAAACTAAATATGCAGGTTTAAAAATATATACTTGTGTATTGGTTTTAAAGAAAGGCATTGATGTTTATGGTTAGGTACATTGGTGCAACGACAGTGCTTTTTCTTTTGCGAACGTGCTTATTAAATCACCCGTTTGGCGAAGTAGGCTGTGATTTAATGATGAATGAACAGGCACCGCATCGATTATATGCAACACAGGACAAGCTAGATAAACTAGTAATATCATCAACCATGTGTAGTTAACTAGTGATTATGTTAAGATTGATTATTTTTTATCAGATAAGTTTAATGCTAGCTAGCACCTTACCTTGCTGCACTCGCATAACAGGTAACAACTCCTCGTGGCGTGCAATGTAATCGGCCACAATCGGTGTCTAATACCGATTGTTATGAAAACTTGAAATCGGCCATCAACCATTCCGATTAATCGGTCGACCTCTAGTTGTGAGGTCTGGGGTCCACTCACCAACCAATAATTCACAAAATAGGGATAAACACCAAATTGAGATTCTGCATACAGAATTCTGCAAAAATATCCTCCATGTACAACGTAAAACACAAAATAATGTACTCAGATCAGAATTAGGCCGATTCCTGCTAATCATCAAAATCTGTTAAATTCTACAACCACCCAAACCTTCCATAACAAAGCCATCGTGTACAGAGAGATGAACCTGGAGAAGAGTCCCCTAAGCAGGCTGGTCCTGGGGCTCTGTTCACAAACACAAACAGACCCCACAGAGCTCCGAGACAGCAACACAATTAGACCCAACCAAATCATGAGAAAACAAAAAGATCATTACTTGACACATTGGAAAGAATTAACAAAAAATAAGAGCAAACTAGAATGCTATTTGGCCCTTAACAGAGAGTACACAGTGGCAGAATACCTGACCATTGTGACTGACCTAAACTTGACTATGTACAGACTCAGTGAGCATAGCCTTGCTATTGACAAAGGTCACCGTAGGCAGACCTGGCTCTCAAGAGAAGACAGACTATGTGCACACTGCCCACAAAATGAGGTGGAAACTGAGGGCACTTCCTAACCTCCTGCCCAATGTATGACCATATAAGAGACACAAATTTCCCTCAGATTACAGATTCACAAAGAACTCGAAAACAAACCCAATTTTGATAAACTCTCATATCTACTGGGTGAAATACCACAGTGTGCCATCACAGCAGCAACATTTGTGACCTAACCAATGAAGAACAAACACCATTGTAAATACAACCTATATTTCTGTTTTTTTATTTTCCCTTTTGTACTTTAACTATTTGCACATCGTTACAACACTGTATATAGACATAATATGACATTTGAAATGTCTTTATTCTTCTGGAACTTTCATGAGTGTAATGTTTACTGTTCATTTTTATAGTGTATTCCACTTTGTGTTTATTATCTATATCACTTGCTATGGCAATGTTAACATATGTTCCCATGCCAATAAAGCCCCTTGAATTGAATTGAGAGAGAAAGGGAGAGAGGGAAAAAGAGAGAGAGCACCCATTGCCATTATCTCTCCATGCACATAAACAGTGACCTCCAGAATCCCCCCGCAGTCAGCCCACTGTCATACAAAAACAGACAACATCAATACAAACACACTCAGAGCACTCCCCATTATCATGTTACATCCTGGTCTCTCTCCACTTACAGACGCCTGCTTAGCTGTTGGCCAGACAGCCAACCCATCAACATGGCACACAGACAGGGGAAATGGGCCCAGGCACAGATGATAAACACTGTGGCTTCACATTTCACTCTGACCTAAATCTACAGAGGGGTTCAGCCTGTCGGTCAGATGGCCTCGAGGAGAGGAGAGTAGATGAGAATTTAAATTAACATGCCAGTGTGAACATGTGTGTGTGTGTGTGTGTTTGTGAGTGTGAGAGAGTGTGAGAGAGAGAGAGAAAGAGAGAGAGAGAGAGAGAAAGAGAGAGAAAGAGAGAGAGAGAGAGAGAGAGAAAGAGAGAGAAGAGAGAGAGAGAGAGAGAGAGAGAGAGAGAGAGAGAGAGAGAGAGAGAGAGAGAGAGAGAGAGAGAGAGAGAATGTATATGTGGGTGTGTGCATGATTGTACCCACAGGAGAGCGTGTGCCCATTTGAGGCATTGTAAAAATGCCAAACTGCCTCAATGGAGGAAAAATGGGCTTATTCATTCTTTGAAAAAACGGACAAAGCATTTTAGACATCCCACAGGGACCGAGAAAAGCCCAGGTTTGTTAATAACAGAGCTTGGTAGTGCAATAAAACCTGCTCAGCTAAGAATCATTAGAAAATAGCCTGACTCCGTTTAATTGTAAATCAAGTTCAAGAACTGCCTGGAGAGTCATCACTCAGTGCATCCAATTAATAAAGGAAAAATCCATTATCTGGCAACCATTTTATGGAAACAAAAATTCCACAACAAATGGGGAGGAGCAGGGGGAGAGGGAGAGAGGGGGAGGAAGGGAGAGAGGGAGGAGGTTTGGCCATGCGGCCCGGGCGGATCCTGAGGGCGTGAGCGTTTTGTGCGAGAGGGAGGGTAGCCTGGACCCCGGCAGAACACTTGGCATGTGCCAACCACTCAGGTGACAGGCCATCTCACTCCAGCTCCTCTCCTCTCCCCTAAATTCACGCCCTAGCGTATTTTCTATGTTCAGGCCATTGTCTGAACAGGGCCAGCTGGGTGGGTGTTCCAGGGCTCCAGCAGGACTGCCTGGGTTAGTGGCTGGGTCAAACGGTCAAATAGGGGGTGCTTATATTTGTCCTGTTTCACTGCATGTACAAGTGCTAACCTGTACGAGTGTGAGGTGTGAAATGGAAGTGAGTTTTGTGCATATCCCAAATTCCCCTGAGACACCCTCAGAGAGTAGCGTCACGGCCAGGGATCAGCCATTATCGACGGCGACCCTGGAGCAATTGGGGTTAAGTGCCTTGCTCAAGAGCACATTGACAGATTTTTCACCACAGGGATTAGATTACTGGCCCAACATGCTTAATCGCTAGGGTACCTGCCGCCCGCCCTTCTAGAGGGCTACAGGGCCATTGCCGACTGGGTGGGGGGCAGGATCCTCGGGATCCCTGTTCAGAACAGACAGACTACTACTGAGCCAGCCTGGGGGACAGAGAGCAGAACAGAGGGAAGGATGTAGGACTGGGCTGCCATCAGGGTGGACTGGGGCTCTCAGCTTCTCTTTGAATGGAGGAGTGAGACAGAAGAGCAGTGAACGTCTGATGCCTTCTGGCAATAGGCTTAATATGACTTTGTTGATAGTCCTTCTATTCATAACACTGATGATTAATGGAGTGAGTGAGCCGATTGCATCAGCTAAGGAGAATGTAGGGATACATTTACCTTGTGTGAATCCTCGCAAAATCCTTCAGGTTTCTGAGTCTCTGTGTGACAGTGAAAGATTCTTCAAAGATAAACAAGGACTTATCGGGAGGGGGCTTCATTTTTGGAGACAAAATAAAGAAAAGGTCCATGTCACTGGTCCCTGTGAGCCTGGGAGGGGAGCGGAGCATGGCACAGAGGAAGGTGGAGGCAACAGCCACAGGCTCTGACACGTGGCTGCCTGCCTGCCTGCCTACCTGCCTGCCTACCTGTCAGCCTGCCTGCCTACCTACCTGCCTGCCTACCTGTCAGCCTGCCTACCTGCCTGCCTACCTGCCTGCCTACCTGTCAGCCTGCCTGCCTGCCTACCTGCCTGCCTGTCAGCCTGCCTGCCTGCCTACCTGTCAGCTTGCCTACCTACCTGCCTGCCTACCTGCCTGCCTACCTGCCTGCCTGCCTACCTGCCTGCCTGTCTTCCTGCCTGCCTACCTGCCTGCCTACCTGTCAGCCTGAAATGAAAGCAGCATCAAACGCAGGTTTTCTTTTCTCCCCTCCTACCATTGTGTAAGACTTTCGGCTGACGGGGACTGTGAATAAACAACAGTGCTTCTTCTGCATGGAGAAGAAGAGGTGGAGAAGAGAGGAGGGTGCTGAGGCGGGCAGCAATCACACATACTTTGTTCTGCTGGGGAATAATAGACAGTTTAGCAGCCAGTGCTTTACCTGCAATTAAAATAAAAAGATAATTGTGTTAAAAGCATCCAGTCTGTCAGCTGCATCTTGGGATATTGTCCCTTTGTCGTTGCGCGTGGAAGACAAGACAACACATTCCACTGTCAGTGATATATATATACTGTACCTCTCTGGGCTGTCACACTTTATTGAGCAAACAGGGAGCTATGACAGGGCGGGGGTGGGATAATTCATCTTAAAAACATCGCTGGTTGAACTATTGTTCTTTGGTTTCTCTGTGAAGGCACAACACTTCTTTACCTTTCAGATCTCAAAGCACTGCACTCCTACTGCACGCCACCATCTCAGGACTCCAATTCAAAATGTAATAATGGTGCTAGCGTTCCTGTAATGGGGGGGGGGGAGACAGCGAGAGAGAGAGGAAAAGAAGAGAAAGAAAGAGAGAGAATGAAGAGAGAGAGACGGAGGAGAGAGGGTATTTCCCAGGACGGGTTCTCTCCAGGGCCGACCCAACACTTCCTCAGACAGCGATATCATGCAAAATGGTCCAGCTGTGCTTTCATCTCCTAATGTCATTACAGTGAGCAGGTAGAGATGGGGGATTGCATTCTCCTCCTCTGTAATGTGGTTCACAGGCAGCCTCTCCGCTGCCCGGCGCCTGACACACTCTTTGCATCTCCAAAGAAGCGTCAGATCAGAAAACATAGGAGAGGAATCGCTTCCCTTCTGTGCTTCAGACACATCTCAGTCTCCTCTTAACGCATGTTCTTCTACCCGTAATTCAGCAACACATGCATTATAAGCAAAGCAGAGAAGCAGAGATCCGTCTCATGGGGAGAGAGAGAGTGTTGTGATGCGCTGCCAATGCTCCAGATTCACGTTCTCATATTCACATGTAAGACTGACTGGTAGAATAACCCTCTGTCAAAGAGCAAGAGAAACATATCTCAAATATGCTATGTTTGGTATTTCATAACCTTGCCCTGGGGCGATGTAGGACGACTGGTGAGTTTAACCTGCCCTGGGGCGATGTAGGACGACTGGTGAGTTTAACCTGCCCTGGGGCGATGTAGGACGACTGGTGAGTTTAACCTGCCCTGGGGCGATGTAGGACGACTGGTGAGTTTAACCTGCCCTGGGGCGATGTAGGACGACTGGTGAGTTTAACCTGCCCTGGGGCGATGTAGGACGACTGGTGAGTTTAACCTGCCCTGGGGCGATGTAGGACGACTGGTGAGTTTAACCTGCCCTGGGGCGATGTAGGACGACTGGTGAGTTTAACCTGCCCTGGGGCGATGTAGGACGACTGGTGAGTTTAACCTGCCCTGGGGCGATGTAGGACGACTGGTGAGTTTAACCTTCCCTGGGGCGATGTAGGACGACTGGTGAGTTTAACCTGCCCTGGGGCGATGTAGGACGACTGGTGAGTTTAACCTGCCCTGGGGCGATGTAGGACAACTGGTGAGTTTAACCTGCCCTGGGGCGATGTAGGACAACTGGTGAGTTTAACCTGCCCTGGGGCGATGTAGGACAACTGGTGAGTTTAACCTGCCCTGGGGCGATGTAGGACAACTGGTGAGTTTAACCTGCCCTGGGGCGATGTAGGACAACTGGTGAGTTTAACCTGCCCTGGGGCGATGTAGGACAACTGGTGAGTTTAACCTGCCCTGGGGCGATGTAGGACGACTGGTGAGTTTAACCTGCCCTGGGGCGATGTAGGACAACTGGTGAGTTTAACCTGCCCTGGGGCGATGTAGGACAACTGGTGAGTTTAACCTGCCCTGGGGCGATGTAGGACGACTGGTGAGTTTAACCTGCCCTGGGGCGATGTAGGACAACTGGTGAGTTTAACCTGCCCTGGAGCGATGTAGGACAACTGGTGAGTTTAACCTGCCCTGGGGCGATGTAGGACAACTGGTGAGTTTAACCTGTGCTCTCACCATTATATTCGACATGATGAAAGCTGAATCTGCAGCGAGGAGGGCGATGATAATTAATGTGAAGGTGCCAGGCAGGCTGTAACTCTCTCTCTCACACACATACACACGCACACGCACACACACACACACACACACACACACACACACTGACACACACACACACACACACAGGAAATGGCAGAGTGGTGCTAGCGCTGCAGAGTGAGAGTGACTGAGGCAGATCTGGAAGTGACCGGTTGTAATGAGCCAGCGAGGCAGGGTGAACAGGAACGGGAACAGGAACAGGCCAGGCTAGAATAGGATGGAACAGGAAGAAGAACAGGAACAGACCAGGGCTGGAGAGGATGGAACAGGAATAAGAACAGGAACAGGCCAGGCCTGGGTAGGATGGAACAGAAACAGGCTAGAATAGGATGGAACAGGAAAAAGAACAGGAACAGGCCAGGCCTGGGTAGGATGGAACAGGAAGAGGAACAGGAACAAGCCTGGACTGCATAGGATGGAATATGAAGAGGAACAGGAACAGAACTCTCCCTAGGACGCTGAGCTCCCCTCTCCCTGGGACACTGAGCTCCCCTCTCCCTGGGACACTCAGCTCCCCTCTCCCTGGGACACTCAGCTCCCCTCTCCCTGGGACACTGAGCTCCCCTCTCCCTGGCACACTGAGCTCCCCTCTCCTTGGACACTGAGCTCCCCTCTCCCTGGGACACTGAGCTCCCCTCTCCCTGTGACACTGAGTTCCCCTCTCCCTGGGATACTGAGCTCTCCCTGACCCAGTTTAGGCTAGCACTGAGCTGCTCTGGGGGGTGTTCTGGGGTTGTTTGGATGGGTTTACATATGTCCCGTCCAGTGGCATCACAGTGCTGCAGCTAACAGGGGAGGGGGCTAGACACAGCATTCAGCTGGGCCCTGTCCCAACGCAGCAGCCCCTCTCTCTCCCTCTTTTTTTCTCCCTCTCTCTCCACTCATCGACCAGTTGACAATTATAATAATAATGTGTGTGTGTGTGTGTGTGTGTGTGTGTCTACAGGATATGGGAAAGGGAATGTATAAAAATTGCTGACAGAGTGAGAGAGAAAGAGAAAGAGAGGGAGAGAGAAAGAAAACGAGAGGGAGAGAGAAAGAAAAAGAGAGGGAGAGAGAAAGAAAACGAGAGGGAGAGAGAAAGAAAAAGAGAGGGAGAGAGAAAGAAAATGAGAGAGAGAGAGAAAGAAAAAGAGAGGGAGAGAGAAAGAGAGGGAGAGAGAAAGAAAGAAAAAGAGAGGGAGAGAGAAAGAAAAAGAGAGGGAGAAAGAAAGAAAACGAGAGGGAGAGAGAAAGAGAGGGAGAGAGAAAGAAAGAAAAAGAGAGGGAGAGAGAAAGAAAAAGAGAGGGAGAAAGAAAGAAAACGAGAGGGAGAGAGAAAGAAAAAGAGAGGGAGAGAGAAAGAGAGGGAGAGAGAAAGAAAGAAAAAGAGAGGGAGAGAGAAAGAAAAAGAGAGGGAGAAAGAAAGAAAACGAGAGGGAGAGAGAAAGAGAGGGAGAGAGAAAGAAAGAAAAAGAGAGGGAGAGAGAAAGAAAGAAAAAGAGAGGGAGAGAGAGAAAGAAAAAGAGAGGGAGAGAGAGAAAGAAAAAGAGAGGGAGAGAGAAAGAAAGAAAAAGAGAGGGAGAGAGAAAGAAAAAGAGAGGGAGACAGAGACCTGCATCAGATCAAAAGTAATTATTCACAACAGGAGGCTGCAGAGTTATTTCAACCAATCAGAGTGCATGTGGGGGATGGGGAGAGAGAGATGGGGAGTAGGGGAGAGAGATAGAAATACATATCTATATATATATATATATATATATATATATATATATATATATATATATATATAGAGAGAGAGAGAGAGAGAGAGAAATACATATATATATATATATATATATATATATATATATATATATATATATATATATATATATATAGAGAGAGAGAGAGAGAGAGAGAGAGAGAGAGAAATTCATATATATATATATATATATATATAGAGAGAGAGAGAGAGAGAGAGAGAGAAATACATATCTAGATATATATATATAGAGAGAGAGAAATACATATATATATATATATAGAGAGAGAGAGAAATACATATAAATATATATATATATATAGAGAGAGAGACAGAAATACATATATATATATATATATATATAGAGAGAGAGAGAGAGAGAGAGAGAGAGAAATACATATATATAGAGAGAGAGAAATACATATCTATATATATATATATATATATATATATATAGAGAGAGAGAGAGAAATACATATATATACATATAGAGGAATACATATATATATATATATATATATATATATATATATATATATATATAGAGAGAGAGAGAGAGAGAGAGAGAGAGAGAGAGATACATATATACAGTGGGGCAAAAAAGTATTTAGTCAATCACCAATTGTGCAAGTTCTCCCACTTAAAAAGATGAGAGAGGCCTGTAATTTTCATCATAGGTACACTTCAACTATGACAGAGAAAATGAGAAAAAAAATCCAGAAAATTACATTGTATGATTTTTTATGAATTTATTTGCAAATTATGGTGGAAAATAAGTATTTGGTCAATAACAAAAGTTTATCTCAATACTTTGTTATATACCCTTTGTTGGCAATGACAGAGGTCAAACGTTTTCTGTAAGTCTTCACAAGGTTTTCACACACTGTTGCTGGTATTTTGGCCCATTCCTCCATGCAGATCTCCTCTAGAGCAGTGATGTTTTGGGGCTGTTGCTGGGCAACACAGACTTTCAACTCCCTCCAAAGATTTTCTATGGGGTTGAGATCTGGAGACTGGCTAGGCATCTCCAGGACCTTGAAATGCTTCTTACGAAGCCACTCCTTCGTTGCCCGGGCGGTGTGTTTGGGATCATTGTCATGCTGAAAGACCCAGCCACGTTTCATCTTCAATGCCCTTGCTGATGGAAGGAGGTTTTCACTCAAAATCTCACGATACATGGCCCCATTCATTCTTTCCTTTAAACGGATCAGTCGTCCTGGTCCCTTTGCAGAAAAACAGCCCCAAAGCATGATGTTTCCACCCCCATGCTTCACAGTAAGTATGGTGTTCTTTGGATGCAACTCAGCATTCTTTGTCCTCCAAACACGACGAGTTGAGTTTTTACCAAAAAGTTCCATTTTGGTTTCATCTGACCATATGACATTCTCCCAATCTTCTTCTGGATCATCCAAATGCTCTCTAGCAAACTTCAGACGGGCCTGGACATGTACTGGCTTAAGCAGGGGGACACGTCTGGCACTGCAGGATTTGAGTCCCTGGCGGCGTAGTGTGTTACTGATGGTAGGCTTTGTTTCTTTGGTCCTAGCTCTCTGCAGGTCATTCACTAGGTCCCCCCGTGTGGTTCTGGGATTTTTGCTCACCGTTCTTGTGATCATTTTGACCCCACGGGGTGAGATCTTGCGTGGAGCCCCAGATCGAGGGAGATTATCAGTGGTCTTATATGTCTTCCATTTCCTAATAATTTCTCCCACAGTTGATTTCTTCAAACCAAGCTGCTTACCTATTGCAGATTCAGTCTTCCCAGCCTGGTGCAGGTCTACAATTTTGTTTCTGGTGTCCTTAGACAGCTCTTTGGTCTTGGCCATATTAGAGTTTGGCGTGTGACTGTTTGAGGTTGTGGACAGGTGTATTTTATACTGATAACAAGTTCAAACAGGTGCCATTAATACAGGTAACGAGTAGAGGACTGAGGAGCCTCTTAAATAAGAAGTTACAGGTTTGTGAGAGCCAGAAATCTTGCTTGTTTGTAGGTGACCAAATACTTATTTTCCACCATAATTTGCAAATAAATTCATTAAAATTCCTACAATGTGATTTTCTGGATTTCTTTTCTCATTTTGTCTGTCATAGTTGAAGTGTACCTATGATGAAAATTACAGGCCTCTCTCATCTTTTTAAGTGGGAGAACTTGCATAATTGATGGCTGACTAAATACGTTTTTGCCCCACTGTATTTATATATATATATATATAGAGAGAGAGAGAAATACATATATATATATATATATATATATATATATATATATATATATATATATATATATATATATATATAGAGAGAGAGAGAGAGAGAGAGAGAGAGAGAGAGAGAAATACATATATATAGAGAGAAAGAGAAATACATATATATATAGAGAGAGAAATACATATATATATATATATATATATATAGAGAGAGAGAGAAATACATATATATATATATATATATATATATATATAGAGAGAGAGAGAGAGAGAGAGAGAGAGAGAGAGAGAGAGAGAGAGAGAGAGAGAGAGAACCCCTGTTTATAGGAATCACTTCAAAGTTACACTTGTTCTAGTTTCTCTTCACACAGCACACTCCAAAAGCACCATCCTGTAATTGAAAAGGGTAACGATCATGGGTAAAACTCCCTGACCTCTGTATTCAGAATGTTAACAGTGCAGTCATAGCAGGTTAACGAGGAAGTGGTGATTCCACACCAGGAGCTACATTACAGCTATAATTTCTAAAATGGCTGGTATTTCACCAGTTCTTTTGTAATGTCTTCACTGCTAGCACGTCAGGTGATTTGTCTAAGAGGAAGCTCTCTTTGCTTCTGCCCATGGAATATGTGATTGACTTCCTTCCAAGCACCAACACACACTAGCTTTACCCTTCACTATTAGAAAAAAAGGTGCTATCTAGAACCTAAAAGGATTCTTCGACTATTCCATAGGAGAACCCTTTGAAGAAACCTTTTTGGCTCAAGAGGGAACCCTTCTGGGTTCCATGAAAGACCCTTTCCACAGAGGGTTCTAGATGGAACCCAAAATGTTCCTATGTCGAATCAAAAAGGGTTCTACCTGGAACCAAAAACGATACTCTTACCCTTTTGGAACCCATTTTTTGACAAATGTATCTACCCCTACAAAAATGTCTATAAATTATAATCCACATAATAATTCACATTTCCTGTTGCTGCAGGATTATTTTCCTGCTGTAGAAAACTGGCTCAAATGAAGAGCCGACATCTTGAAAATGAAGTTTTGCTTCCCCCAGAGGTAGAAACACTGGAAAGAAAAACATTTCAGGACTCAGGACACAAGCTATCTTTAATTCTGTCAGTTCTTTGTATTTCTTCAAAAGGATGGTGAGAGGAGAGGAGACTAACATTCTATTTGTACTGTCTGTGAAGGCCAAATCCAATACTTTACTTTGTGTTATTCTAAACCCGGTGAACCTCCTCCTCAGGGGTGTAAATCCAAATTCAATCAAGGGCAGTGCACCATTATGCTAGATTATCCACACCAGAGAACATGTTGATAATGCTAAAGAGATACGTGTGCTTTCCGAGATGTGCCAACATACAAAGAAAGTGGATATAACCTGTTAAGCATGAACAAATATGCATATTTTGTGACAAAGAACACAACGTTTTTACCAACAGCAACTCTACCCTCTTGTGTAACGCAATAATGCAGTTAAGAGTAACCAAGATATCGTTTCAATGGGGACATTTAGGTTACAGTATATACCATCAAATAATATACCCACAAAACTGTAGCAACCACTTAATCTGACCCCATAGCTCTGGATACTGCACAACACAACAATATACGCCAGAACATGTGATTTAAGAGCCTGGCTTCCAGCAGCACACCACAGAGCAGCAATAATCCAACCCTTCACAGTCAGCAGCAGCAGAACTAACTACAGCAGTAGAGGAGGAGGTCTGGGTCACAAGCCAACAGCCACACATTCAACCAACGCTTCGTGTCGATGCATCAAAGAATCGCTCTGTTCTAAGAGGACACAAAAAAGAGTAGCGAGGATACACAGGTAGCCATCAACCTTATGTGTAATGGCAATCCATTATGCGATCAAGAGAGGTTACGCAACGAGGGTTACGAAGGGTTAATCAGCCATCATGCCACTCCACCAAGCAACGCCATAGCAATACCTCTACACATGGCAACAGCACAGCATCAGTTGCTATTGGAGCTCTGGAATGAGTGCATGGGCTGAGAAGGGGAGAAAGGTGTGTTTTGTGTGTGTGTGTGTGTGTGTGTGTGTGTGTGTGTGTGTGTGTGTGTGTGTGTGTGTGTGTGTGTGTGTGTGTGTGTGTGAGGATGAGGAAGGCTTTTCACATAGGCCTGCCTAATGGCATCTCGGGAACAGTGTGCTAAGCTCACACTGAAACCTCCAGCACTCCCGCCCACTGACAACTAGAGTAGAGTTCAAGTAAGTTATGCAACAGACAGCCCTGCTCAGAACCATCATGAGAGACGAGAGATGATAAAGAGAGAGATAGAGAGAGAGAACGAGAATGAGAGAGAACGAAAGAGAGAGAGAGAGAGAGAGAGAGAGCGAGAGAGAGAGAGAGAGAAACATCACAACACAGTTGAAAAATACATGGAAAATAGAAATCCACAAATCCAAGAGAGAAAAAGAGAGAGAGAGAATGAGAGAGAGAGAGAGAGAGAGAGGGAGAGAGAGAGAGAGAGGGAGAGAGAGAGAGGGAGAGGGAGAAACAGAGAGAGAGAGTCCACTGAGCTATAATGAGAGAGCTAAACAATGTCACAATGTGTTGAGGTGAGAGCCCAGTTCTTTGACAAATGAACCAAGATCATTAGGCAGATGATCCTCTTAATGATAATCATTAAACAAATTATAAGAACCAGGAAATGGTGCTGATTTGCTTCATATGTTCTTTATCCAACCAGATGGTCTCTTGAGAAAATATGCTGCGACAAAAACAATGGAGACCTCCAGCTTTACACTGTACAATGTACTTCCAGATCGGTTTCCTTAGCTGGAACCGTGGTGTAATGGCAGAGGGCCGTGGTGTAATGGCAGAGGGCCGTGGTGTAATGGCAGAGGGCCGTGGTGTAATGGCAGAGGGCCGTGGTGTAATGGCAGAGGGCCGTGGTGTAATGGCAGAGGGCCGTGGTGTAATGGCAGAGGGCCGTGGTGTAATGGCAGAGGGCCGTGGTGTAATGGCAGAGGGCCGTGGTGTAATGGCAGAGGGCCGTGGTGTAATGGCAGAGGGCCGTGGTGTAATGGCAGAGGGCCGTGGTGTAATGGCAGAGGGCCGTGGTGTAATGGCAGAGGGCCGTGGTGTAATGGCAGAGGGCCGTGGTGTAATGGCAGAGGGCCGTGGTGTAATGGCAGAGGGCCGTGGTGTAATGGCAGAGGGCCGTGGTGTAATGGCAGAGGGCCGTGGTGTAATGGCAGAGGGCCGTGGTGTAATGGCAGAGGGCCGTGGTGTAATAGCAGAGGGCCGTGGTGTAATGGCAGAGGGCCGTGGTGTAATGGCAGAGGGCCGTGGTGTAATGGCAGAGGGCCGAGGTGTAATGGCAGAGGGCCGTGGTGTAATGGCAGAGGGCCGTGGTGTAATGGCAGAGGGCCGAGGTGTAATGGCAGAGGGCCGTGGTGTAATGGCAGAGGGCCGTGGTGTAATGGCAGAGGGCCGTGGTGTAATAGCAGAGGGCCGTGGTGTAATGGCAGAGGGCCGTGGTGTAATGGCAGAGGGCCGAGGTGTAATGGCAGAGGGCCGTGGTGTAATGGCAGAGGGCCGTGGTGTAATGGCAGAGGGCCGTGGTGTAATAGCAGAGGGCCGTGGTGTAATGGCAGAGGGCCGTGGTGTAATGGCAGAGGGCCGTGGTGTAATGGCAGAGGGCCGTGGTGTAATGGCAGAGGGCCGTGGTGTAATGGCAGAGGGCCGTGGTGTAATAGCAGAGGGCCGTGGTGTAATGGCAGAGGGCCGTGGTGTAATGGCAGAGGGCCGAGGTGTAATGGCAGAGGGCCGTGGTGTAATGGCAGAGGGCCGTGGTGTAATGGCAGAGGGCCGTGGTGTAATGGCAGAGGGCCGAGGTGTAATGGCAGAGGGTCAGCTAGTTAATATAGGGCTAATATGAGCAGTGATATCCCCGTCTGTGTAATCCCTCTCAGTAATGAGATGAGCCAGGTCACATAAATATCTCTCACGACCACCGCACGCTAATGAATACAGAGCTGTGGCTTTCTGAATATCTTTCCTCCAATTTGTTTTTAAGAGACTTTTTAAAGACTTTGTAGAATACCATTAGCATTATCATAACATAATGAATCTTATTAATAACCCCCACCTGGTGGGTTTGAGGTTAATGAATGAATCTATAATTTGTTACATATAATCTTTTCATTTAATTAAAGTTGTGTGCCCAGGGCTAACATAATGAATCTTGATTACACTCAACTGTTTTCAAAGCGGGGGAGTCGTCGTTAATGTATTGCCCTCCTACAGCACTTCCACCTCGGTTTCAGAGACATGGACTAGGGCAACCAGGCTCACTAAATTATTAATAGATACACCTTTTTTGCTTGGTGTTTGTATGAGTAGAAACCGAAAGGCCCTTCTTCCAATCCAGTCAGACACAAAATGTAAAGAAACTGGTCCCAGTTGGGTTAGATTCTACATGGGACCATTCTGTCCGTAAATGATTCCTGTAAGCTGGATCGTATTGTTTTGATGATTGCGTTGTACTCTTCAAATTTTGTAATGTTGTATCGATTGCAGTTGCCTGCTTCGCCAGGTTTCCCTTGCCAAACAGACCGTGTCTCAATATGCTTTTCATTGGATAAATAAAGGTTCAACTGAATAAAGCAATTCCTGGTTCCTGAGCATCTAAACAACTGGATCTAGCCTGAAAGACAAGACAGCCATGACTAACAGACATCTTAAACTGAGTTTATACTCAGTAGATGGCCAACTGTGGTGGAGAGGGATGAACCTCAGGTGAATGACAGGTAATCTACATTCTCTGAGGCGTGAGCGGCAACTATTTTGTCTCCCGAGGTCATCCGTGTCAGTGTAAACAAGGGACATTTGTGGCAAAATCCCCTGCATGTCACCAGAGTCTACGTCAGCATTAGCCAGGATCATTACTCAGCCTGTGACAAATTAAGACAGCTCTCGGTACAACAGAGGCCGATAAGCCTTTAAATTCACTTAACATGCATGCTCAAACATGATAAACTCTGTAATATTGCTCACGGGCAACCCAAGTACTCATTCTCTGTCACTGGAGGCCCTGGGTTGGAGATGTGCGCTGTGTTTGCCGGGAAAGTTAAAGTCAAAAGGCAGAGAGAGAGAGAGAGAGAGCAAGAGAGAGAGAGAGAGGCTCACAGAGACTGATGGAGTACAGTGACCGGCAGAGATGAGAGCTTTGTGAATAATTCATAGGCAGGCAGAGGTAGCCATGCATGCATGGGTGGACCTGGGTGAAGCCAACCTTGGAGAAAGCTGAGTTCCCTCCTCCACTGCGTCATCTCCCTCCACATCAGTGAGCACTGGAGGCTAGAACAGAGCTAAAGTCCAACCATGACCATCAGACACAGTCACTCACAAACCCAGCAACCAGCCTTGCTATCTAGAGACTTCAGATTCTTTGAAAAAATCAACCATTCTCAAGTTCACTGGACTTCTTAGGTTACTTGTGGCAACACTTTCATAGCAGTCGAGACTTTCGATAGGGCCAGAATCATGTAGCTATTTTTAGCGTTAAATAACAAAGTAGTCATAAGTCTGCTAAGCAGGGGGAGTAGCAACTAGCTGGATAGCTAGCCAAGCTAAAAGACAAGGCCCAGTATGTGCTAGTAGTGAACCTCCTTTAAAAGGCTGACTTTGTGTGTCAGGTTACTTGGGTCCATCAGAAAGCCCATCGGGAGCAGAGAGCTTGTGTGCTAATGCATCAGCACTAGGCCTGTGTCTCCCCTCTTCTCCCTCCCCATCCTGTCAGAGCTGGAGACTGAGGCCCTCAGCCCTACATGAACCTGCACTTCTGATCAGGAGGACAGAACAGCAGCACTCCAACTCTAAACGGCATCTCCTCCAACCTTTATGTACATGTACGAAACCTAAATCTAAAGGACAATGAGGAACTTCTTAATCACCATTGTCTTGATTCTGTGATTCGAGAATTTGGAGAATTGTGATGTATTAATGCTTCATCAGTACAGTTATAGCCTAACCACAGCCTAATCACAGTCTAACCACAGCCTAACCACAGCAGTGAGCTGGGCATTACTTTTCATATCACTGCTGCCTGCTTTCTATTGTCCATAATTTGAATATAAGCTAAATATAAGGACAAGTAATGATTAAATCACTGGAAATATTCCAACACGACAGACACAAGCAAAATATGATGTTCCCACAACAAACTTTCATAATTATGAGAGCCAGCACAGTACACCTGCTAACTCCACCTGCTATCTGCCGAAAACACATCTGGCAGATTCTAATTTGCCTTGGCAGCGGTTCAAAATAAACCTTGAGGCGAACATTTCTTACTTTTCTATTAGCGTTTCCCTACGGTTATTAATCAAGCGCCAGACACGAATCAGAAACCATCATGCACAGCGCTTACCAAGGACGACAGGGGGGACAGGGCACTGCTGTGCCCATGACAGATAACAGGAAGGGAATATCAGCCACACGGTGGAGATGAGAAAAGCCGCAGGTCTGGGGGGATTCGGAGACAGGGAGACCACTCTCTCTGAAGGGGCTGTAGTCAGTGTGAAATTCAGCTGCGAGGACGTTGATCGTGGGAAAGCGGTAGAATGGTAGACACACCGGGTCCTCTGGGGAGAGATGGACGATCCTTAAGGAAACGTTTTAAATCGTCCCTGACAATCCCCAGCCTCTGTACGTTAAGTGCCTTCCTTTTTCATATATCAGGGAAACACTGCTAGACTCACTTGTGAAGTGCCCCGGGGACAACAACACAGCTGGCAAGGAATAACTTACCACAATGGAAACACCTATGGTTTATTTCTGGTCTAATGGGAGTTTAAGTAGAAATCTATCTGTAGAAAACAGATATAACATATAACTTACCTTACACAGTACCACACTCCCAATGTGAAGCTGAGAATTCATTATTTTGAAAAAACATTATGTAGTAGCAAAACAACACTCAGGCCTGCATAACTTCAGCCATTTTCAACTGAGAGTAGGCAGCTTGAGGCAACTGCACTAGTTCAGTGCCACCCTCACATAAACTACTATAGATCCATTGGCCTCAGATCTCAAATCCAAACGCTGGAAAATCTCAGTCCTTTGAAAGCGAGATATCTTCACATTTTCTTCAGATAGTCCAACTGTGAGACACGATGGAAAACTAAAGCTTGGTCAACGAGCACTTGGCCTGAGTAACCAGTCGCTGTTGCGTTGCTGTAAAGCCCTCTCACAAAGAGGTCAACTTAGTGACAACAGAGGCAGTTAAGTTGATGTTATCAAACTTCGGACACTGGCGGCGTATTGCGGTCAGCAAATTTTTACAATCACAAAACTTTTGAAGGCGAAATCTACTCCGGGTGATGTTCTGATGGAGACTTCAAGTTCGATCAATGAAAAGGCAAAAAACTTTTTGGGCCACAACAGTTCTGGCAGTCCTTGATGGAGAAAATCCAGGTCCACTTTTGAGATTCCTTTTGTGTTCAAAAACATAGACCGAAAAGAAAAGCGGCAGCTTCGTTCAACTTGAAATTACAAAGAAAGATTGAGTTCAAATGATCATGGCCATCTCTTGGCTCAAGTAACTTGCTCCAGTCACGAAAAGAAGCATTGTGAAGTGTTGCTGGATGTTGAAAATCGCTTTTTGGTGACTATGCTTGCGCCCCATTCGCCCTCGGCGTCCTCTAATTTTTCTAAGTATTTTTCTCGCCTTGTTTTCTTGTTTGGTTTTAGGGGGGGGGGGGGGTTGCGTTGAAGCAGAGCTCCTACACCCTGGGTATTTTGGATTTCCTTAACGCAAAGCTGAGCAAACAGACAAAGGGAGCTGCGATAGAACCCTGCCAAGTCTCGTCTGGCTTTTTCTCTTCCTCTCTTCTCCCTCTCTGCTCTCTCTCTCTCTCTCTCTCTCTCTCTCTCTCGGCATGGCAACCTTCCCGAGAAGCCTTGGCAGAGCTCCAGCCTGTCTGCCTGTCTACCCCCCAAACACCCACACACCCCCCTCTGAAATAAAACTGTCGATTTGGGCAAATATGATCAAAACGAATCTTAGATTAATTTTTCAGCAACGCCACTCCCTGGCACTAGACCATTTCCTGCATCCCCCCCTTCCAGATGCACACAATCACACAGTGTGGTACTTGGTATCCTTGCCAACCAATACTTCCCAATGCCTACCCACACACTCCCTTAACCTCCCCACACCCACACAACAGCCCATCCTCCTCTCCTTTCTCCATCCCACCCTCACCCAAGCAAGGCACCCAGGGAGTTCCTCCATGTCTCTCTCGAAGACACTTCCCGAAAAAGTCTCTGGGACGTCTTTAAAAGTCCTGAAGCCGCTTCGCTTTTTCAATGCCGGGGTAGTCTATTCATTGTGTGCCAAGGCACAGCACCTCATGTCATTCTGAGGGGGGCACCTCGGTGCCCACATCGCTGGTGCCAACTCACCACTGTCTGTCTCCATGTTCCCACCATCCAGTACCACATACCCACACCCCCTCACCATCCCGCACCACAGCCTAGCCTGCTGGAAGTAGGGCTGGCAGATGCAGGAGCGGTCCTATAGGGAATACATAGGACAGAGCAGAACAGAGGCTGTTGATTGGCTGTCAATTTCTCTTAAAGGCATTTTGCTACTTTATTCATTCGTGGATTTCCCCGAATGTTTGGGACATTAGATTCAAATGGATTTTAAGCTGTGTAGCTACTAGACTACAAAACATGCAAATGTTTACAAAAGGTAAAATCCTTTCTAAGATCTCCTTATGTCCATTCAGTGACTAGAGGTGATGCAGCATGTTTTTTTGTGAGGTGGAAGGAAAAAAATGTATTGCCTTGCAATTTGCAACTATGCAGCTCCTTATTCCTGATGATGAAATAAAACTGACAACACACTATACAACAGGCAGACTCCATCGGTATCCCTGACTATTCCAGAAGATGGTGGATGGTATGGTGTGGTGCAGTATACACCTTACACAAGATGGTGGATGGTATGGTATGGTGCAGTATACACCTTACACAATCACACTATTTCAAATGACCACATAAATCAGGATTTACCACTATTCTCATTCAGTGGAAGCTGCACTACACAGAATTAGAGTCATCTGGGATCGGCACAATACCAAACAGCCAGTCATATTTCACAGCAACCACTGGGATTTGGATGAATTTCACCATGTCCATAAAATGCGTAACAGATAACATGACTACTCTGTTATCCAGGACATAATAAGCCACTTAGTTCTGGCCCTTCATTCCTCTTTCCTCACAGCTCCACCGCCCCGTCATGTGTGACCTTCAGCAGGCTAACAGCAACATCAGGATGTCTTGACAGAGAGAGCAGAGCCACGTGCGTTGGTGTGGTGCCTGTCTGTGTTGCAGTGCGTACGTCTCCTGGCAACCTGCCAGCTCTATAGTGCAGTGCTGTTGCCATAGGGAAAGCCTGGGACTGGGGAAGGAGACCAGAGCTGTATGGGGCTGGGGCTGGTAATCAGACCACTGCAGTCCTGCGGGGTGGATCCCTTCGTGCCATTGCACACAGTGCCCATGTGAGCCGCATCTCAAGCAGCCTGCAGCTGCTCCCGCCAGCCTGGCCTTTCACCCTCTCTCTCTTTCTCTCTGCACACACACACAGACACACAAACGTTTTACAAGGGCTCTCTGCTGGATAGCCCGGACAGCCATGTGACTGCGATATGAACGTCTAATTTGGGGCAATTCTGAAGAAAGGTGAAATGCCGTTTACAATATGACGGGTTAACTAGGTATTGTGTTAGACATCCACTCAGGTAGGGCCCGTTTCTAAGAAATCTGCAGGACTCGAGACAAATTACAGTTATCATTTTCCCTTCCTATGTTGACAGGAACCAAGCAACACAAGGTACTGCCATCTTTTTTCTCTCTCCTGCTTTTTTCTTGCGATCAATGTTTGATGTCGTCTGGCTGAAGCTCATGCGACGAGCTCCTAGTTCTCTCTCTCTCTCTCCTCTCTGCCTGCAGTGCATCAGCTACAGTGGCCTAGGCTATATGTTCTCATTCTCAACACTGCAGATAGCACCCCGCTACCCTGCCTGGTACATTTCCATTTTTATGGAACTCAACTGGTGTCAGCCGTTAACCATCAAACTGGAAGTTTTTCCCTTTTTCCATCTTCTGAGTCAGACAGGAAATACAATTCATCAGAAATCCAAAAGGAGTGTTGGAGTTGGCATTTTTCTTTATAAATGCCTGAAAACAAGTTCTTGTCATTGGGATTCAGTAAATATTCAGTCACTTTGAAGGCAGTGATATGCAATGAAAATCTCCTAGGTATAAGGCCTACATATTTGCAAGATTAATAGTGATATACTGGGGGGGAAAAGGGGGGGGGGGGGTTGATTCAAGGTACAATTAAGGCAACCAGCTGTAATAGGACTGTGAGTTTGCTCAACAACATTTTCACACACAAGCTTTTTGTTGTGAGTTTGCTCAAGACATTTTTTGTTGCGCAAACTCACCAGCCTATTGCATCTGGCTGCCTTACAATTGCACATTGAATCAACTTCTTCTTTTTTTGTTACAGTGTATGCATTATCATTTCCCACAATGGTTTCACCTCTTTTAACAAGCTTGTGAACAGGTTGCCTCAGTCAGGTGTGTGTGTGTGTGTGTGTGTGTGTGTGTGTGTGTGTGTGTGTGTGTGTGTGTGTGTGTGTGTGTGTGTGTGTGCAGGGAGGAAGAGACATCCACTCTACTATTTCACTTGTTTTCCATGCCAATAAAACTCTTAAATTGTATTGAGAGAGAGACATGACTACATAGTGATACAGTTGATGATAATTGCAGGAAATAGTCCAACTGTAAACTTTGTGATGGACAATGTCTGTGGTTAAATCAGCTCTTCTTGCATCCCTTCGTTGTGGCAAAGATTTATCAGACTATAGCAATATGTTGATTATCTACCCTGATTGTCTAGACACTTTTACACAACATTTAAGACATTTAACAGAAGCTCTTATCCAGAGCGACACAATAGTGGGTACAAACACTTTCATACTTGTCCCCCATGGGAATAGCACCCACAACCATACCGTTACAAGCGCCATGCATTACCATCGGAGCTACACGCATTTCAATGGAAAGTATACACCTGGCGCATGTGAAAATATTCAAGTCAAATTAAATGAAATTGTATTTTTCACATGCGCCGAATACAACAGGTGTAGCTCCTGTTGCTCTTTACAGTCATAGCACCGCATAAGTGTTCTCGAACTCGCGCAACACATAAGTGCAGTCTTAACAACAAAGGGAATAGGGCTTCTTTGTTGACAGAAATAGAAGCTATTCGCGCGTTGTGTTTTCGTTTCTTTATGCATTATATAGGCCTACGTTTTGGGAAGCTACTCTGTAACCTAGCTGCTAAAGGCTATGGTTATGTTATATAGCTACCGAGGAAACCATGCCGCACAGACACGGGGGAAGTCGCCCTACCTGATACTTTTAAACTTTCACTTCTCCCGGGGAGAGCGGTCTCTGGAGTCGGCATCTGTGTTTTGGAAGACATATCTCTCGTTCTACTGTGGGTAAAATGACGCCAAATCAAACGGAGTCTAGTCGTTGCGACCATTGAGCTCAGGGTTAGCAGTCCAACACTTCCTGGTGCAGATTCAAAGTAGCCCATATGGCTACATAACAACTTGTGTAATGCGACAGTTTTATAAACGTGTTATACAACTGGCAGAGCGTTTCCGATTACCAAACCCGTACATCATTATTTATTTTATTTAGCTATAGGCCTATGTAGGCCTGTCTAACTCGTTTCAGCAAGTGTAATAATTGACAAGTTGAGTTTACACAAATACTTTATTTTATGAATAGGCTATTATTATAAGGCCTACAAATGGCCCACAAAAAAATACCTAATGAAATGTAGACCTAAATTATGTCATTATCAGAATAGAACGTAACCACCTGGTCAAGAGCAGCCTTAAAATGTGTCTCTGCTCATCTGTGGCTCAGTATCGTGTGTAGCAATCATGTTTCAGTCTAGAGCCTACTGAGCCACTGAATTCTTCATGATCATTAGGCTACATTGTAGCAATTACAATAGCATACATTTTAACATTACTAACACAACACATTGTAACCATCTGTTCAGACACAAATCAGGTTCTGGTCGTCTCAGTAAGCTACTTAAAATAGCGAAATCCATGACCTGACAAAAAATGTAGCCATCTAAAAAAGATTTCTAGTCCTTTTATTTGAAACGTTCTATGTTTTGAATTAGGCTATGAGTAAATTGTCCATGTGACATTATTATGAAATAAGCATGTTGCCAGAGTTGAACCACTGCAGTCCCCAATAGTGTGTTCTATCAGGCATTGGTGAAATTGCCATGCGGGATGCGGGGGCATGTCCCCCCAAATATTCAGAACAGGTCGATTCTTACCCCACAATCATTTCTTTCAAATAAAATTACAAAAATTGGGTTGGGGGCCCGATAGCATATGAACACATCATAAGCAATGATAAAATGTGTAGAATTGCAGGAAATTTGCTTTAACGGTGGACAAAAAATTGTCAACTCCTTTTTTTTCCTTTTTTTCAACAGAAATGGGTGTGCCTTTGGTGTGTCTAAGTGTCATTCTGGTCATGTGCGCTGCGACCAACATAGCTAGTTTGTTAGCTAAGCTAGCCACGTGTAGCTAGCCAGTAACTCCTCCATGTGTGTTGACATCGTTTCACAGGATTTGTTTTCGGACGGAAGGGGTAGAGATCGGTAAGAAATGGCATTTCTGTAGCCAAATGTCTTATTCATAAAAAAATAATTAATAAATGACCTGGTATGATGGTGCATTGATCAGTTATACAGTTTAAAGGCATTATTGTTTGCGTTTTTGCACCAAGTACATCTTTAAAGTAACGGTCCAGTGTTTCCAGATTTCTATGAAATACGATCTATATTTAATTACAATACGAGTGAAATATTTTTCCTTATCAAAATGTTTCATTAAGTATGTTTTTCTGTGTTGGAATAGCTTTTCTGTGTTGGAATTGTGTTGGCGTACACCAACAACAGAACGGTGTGGCCATATAGCAGTCATTCAAAATATTAATGCGAGTAGACCGCTGATTGGCCAGCTCACATCATCCTCAATGAGGAAATAACAAGCACTTTGGCCACAAATACGAGTAGAGGATGAGTCAACAACATTATTTGGGTATGAGTTAACATTCACTTTTTAAAGTGAGATTTTCACTGGACAGTTACTTTAAAAGTGCAAAATCTTCTCATCCTCATGGCAAAATATGAAGAATAGCACGAGATGAGCTATAAAACACTTTTTTTCTCTCTCTGCGACATGGCAAAATGTGTAGAATTGCAGGAAATTACCTTTAAAACTGCAGTTTTTCTCTCAGACTCATGACTAAATATATAGAATAGTATTATAAAACTGCTCATTTTTCTCTCTGCCCCATGGCAAAATGGGTTAAAATGCAGGAGGTTAGCTGTATTTTTTTTCTCCCCCCAAAAATATGTTTTAATTTGGGGGTGGGGTGGTTGGTGGGCCATCCATTTATCCTTCCACTTATACTGTGTTTTCAAAATTCCCCACACATAACACTCAAAATACCCCTCTGGAGAGGCATAATAAGTCACGTCAAACTGTGTAGAATTGCAAGAAACGCTTTTTAGATTTTTTTACAAATTCTCCGGGGCCCCACGTTTACTGTTCGTCCACCCCGATAGCTACACCACAATTTCGCCCTTGCGTTCAGGGGATTTATTATTGCAATTTGCATTAGTAAATCGTTTAGAATTAGCATGCATTTAATGATGTAAAAACATAAATAAAGAATATAATACATTGGGAAAGCTTGCCTATCTGTTTATTTATCAGGCTATATTTGCTGATAAAAAATTACCTACTGGGCACAGAAGTCAATCCAACGTCTATTCTACATTGGTCCAATGTAATGTCAACCAGTATGTGCCCAGTGGGAAGTCTGTCAAAGTTATTAACAAAGTTACTAAAATGAATATGAAAGAGGGTTACAATTGAGCAGGTTTGAATTAAAAAGGATTTGCCTCTTCATGTGTGGAGAAACTCGAATGTAGCTTTCAGTTCAAGGCCCTTGAACACAGCGCTGTTCGAGGGGCTTTGGGTACCATGCCTGAGCAGGCAACTAACATTGCCACTTAGAGATTTGTGTAAACTCGTTTTCAGCAGACAAATATGCAATAATCTAGAGTTAAAGTAGACAATTGTGACGAGTTTAGATCATGTATAAACTTCAATTGCATTTTTACTTTATTGTTAGCCTTTTTCAAAAAATGATATTATTTTGCCTACATTTCTCTGCGTAGCACTCACATCTGTATCCATGAAGTGCTTTGAAAGTCTGGTCATGGCTCACATCAACACCATCATCTCAGACACCCTTGACCCACTCCAATGTGCATACTACCCCAACAGATCCACAGGTGACGCAGTCTTTATTGCACTCCACACTGTCCTTTCCCACTTGGACAAAAGGAGCACCTATGTGAGAATGCTGTAGTTGACTACAGCTCAGTGTTCAACACCATTGTGCCCTCGAAGCTTATCACCAAGCTAAGGTCCCTGGGACTGAACACCTCCCTCTGCAACTGGATCCTGGACTTCCTGACGAGCTGCCACCAGGTGGTAAGGGTAAGCAACAACACATCCGCCACGCTGACTCTCAACACTGGCGCCCCTCAGGTGTGCGTGCTTAGTCCCCTCTTGTACTCCATGTTCACCCACGACTGTGTGGCCACACATGACTCCCAACACCATCATTAAGTTTGCAGATGACATGACGGTGGTAGGCCTGATCACCGACAATGATGAGACAGCCTATAGGGAGGAGGTCAGAGACTGCCAGGACAACAACCTCTCACTCAATGTCAGTAAGACAAAGGAGCTGATCGTGGACTACAGGAAACAGAGGGCCGAGCATGCCCCCATTCACATTGACAGGGTTGTAGTGTACCAGGTCGAGAGCTTCAAGTTCCTCGATGTCCACATCACTAAGGATCTATCATGGTCCACACACATCAACACAGTCGTGAAGAGGGCACGACAACGCCTCTTCCCCCTCAGGAGGCTGAAAATATTTGGCATGGGCCCTCAGATCCTCAGAAAATTCTACAGCTGCACCATCAATTGCATCTTGGCTGACTGCTTCACTGCTTGGTATGGCAACTGCTTGGAATCTGACCGCAAGCCGCTACAGAGGGTAGTGTGTATGGCCCCGTACATCACTAGGTCCGAGCTCCCTGAAATCAATGACCTCTATACCAGGCAGCGTCAGAGGAAGGACTCCAGCCAGCCAAGCCACAGACTGTTCTCTCTGCTACCGCACGGCAAGCGGTACCAATGCATCAAGTCTGGAACCAAGTGGACCCTGAACAGCTTCCATGCCCAAGCCACTTCTAAACAAGACTGCTAAATAGCTAATCAAATGGCATCCGGACTACCTGCATTGATCCTTTTTTGTATTAACTCTCTCGCACACACTCACAGACACACACTTTCACACTCAGCACACATGTTGCTGCAACTGTCTATTATCTATCCTGTTGCTTAATCACTTTACCCCCTATCTATATGTACAGTACATAGCTACCTCAATTACCTCGTAACCCTGCACATCGACTCGGTACTGGTACTCCCTATATATATTGTCATGTTATTTTCTTCTCCCTATATATAGCCTTGTTATTTTCTACTCCCTTTATATAGCCATGTTATTTGTATTTGTTATTCACTCTGTATTTATTCCTCATGTCATTATTTATATTTTTTATTTAATTTCTTATCTTTAATTCTGCATTGTTGGAAATGGACCCTTAAGTAAGCATTTCACTGTTAGTCTACACCTGTTGTCTACGAATCATCTGGTTGTGCATCAGCAGTTCTTCTCTTGTTATTTCAGTCAGAGACAGTCACTTAATTAGCCTGTGTCATCTAAAAATGTTTTAGATTGGTAAGTTAGTCTAGCTAGCTATTTAAACTTGTAGTAATCATATTAAAAACTGCAAACATTTATCTCCACCCCATGGCAAAATTAGTAGAATTGCAGCAAACTTTCTTTAAAACTGCACCATTTTTCTCTACACCAATAGCAAAATGTGTAGAATTGCATGAAATTAACTATAAAACTTCAAGGTGGGGGAGCCCCCCCATCAAAATTTAACTTAGGGCCCCCAAAAGGCTAGGGCCGACTGTGATCGGATGTGTGGGTATGATGAGTTGAGATTTTTTGTGGCAGCCACCCCATCAAAGTTCCCCATCCCTGGCCTAGCTAGGTCTATAGGGCTACATGTTGCCTAAATAATGGGAGACTGGTGTGTTGTTAAATCATAGGCCTAAATGGATATACTCTTAGAAAAAAGGGTTCCAAAAGGGTTCTTTGCGGAGGGGTGGGGTTCTACCAAGAACTGTTTTAATCTGAAGAACCCTTTTTGTAAGACAAGGGTTCTTTGTAAGCCAAAGGGTTCTACCTAAAACCTTTAACGTCCTATAAGAACTGTTTTTGGAAGAAAGGGTTATTTGATGATTATTTGGAAGACGAAGGATTCTGTAAAGAACAATATATAATATTTCCCAGCATGCTCTATTGCATTGAGATTTTCAGAATTGTTTGTTTTACTGTATCTGTGTTTTTGCATGTACATTGAGTGGTTGATTTATTTTATGCTACACAAAAATAAATAACATACAATTTTCTAAACTAATCCAATCGGTTAGTAATTGGATTTATTACTCCCATTACTGAAATGGTTGTTTGAGTTTATATGATTGAGGTAGTCTCAGTGTTCTATCTTCCCTACCCTGGCAGTTATTTTAAATGCAGTTTGCAGGTGATTAACAATTCCACTGGTTGTATATCCTAACTCTGGCCAGATTATAATAGGAATTACACATCACTTTGCAAACCAGCAAAATGTGACTTGCAGGTCAGATGTGGCCAGTAAACTAGGAGATTCCTAACAACACTGTGTTAGGGTATGACTAGACCCTAAAATTAAGGCATTATGATATATGTAATGTATTGTCATAAATCATGTAATTTTAAAGGCTAATAAGGCTGGTAGAACAGTTCATAGATTGTTCTAGGTAGACCCTTTTATTGACGGTTCTAGGAAGAACCTTTAGATTATGAAATGGTTCTAGGCAGAACCCTTTATAGAGGGTTCTAGGTAGAACCAGATACAGGGGGTTATTTGAAAAACCATCTGTAAAGGGTTCTACCCAGCAACAAAAAGGTTCCCGATGGGGACAAACCGAAGAACTCTGTATGGTTCTACTTAGCACCTGTTTCACATGAGAATTATCTCATGTAAAGAAAAATCACAAATAATAAACAATTGCATTAAAACATACATGTACATGAGTTTTGTCACAAACCAACACATAATTACGTGAAAAATGTTGTTTATGGAAATTACAGTTGGCCATGGCGTGCACAGATGCTTGGGTTTGAGAAAAGGATTGTCTGTGGAGGATTGTCTGTAGAGATCGATGTTGACGCTCTAGCTGAGACCATTGTGTCTTTCATTTGTGAAATCAGAAAACCTTTACGGCTGTATATAGGCTTTATAAAACTGAATAGCATTGCGTCACGTCGCGATCACATTGGCATATTTCCACATCGTTGAAAACGTGGTGATGATGCATAAAGGATATGGTAAATGCACCTGTCTTGAGTGACCGAAGTCACTGTAGTCTTCAATTCAACACCAATATAATGTACACATTCTGTGTACCCTATTTTCGCCTGCAGGCCTAAACGCCGCTGCTCCGTTTCACTGCGGGACTCGCTGGGTTGTTTGGCCTTTTTGCCCGCATGGAAGGTCTCTAAATCAGATAGGCTTTATCCATTACTCGGTAATATAGGTCAGCATAAAGGGGTGGATTGCAGAGCTTTGTTTACCCTACAGGCCATCTGGAGTTCACTGCGCGTCGAATCTGCTCACGGGAGGCACGCGTCCGGCAGACGACCCTTTGGGTAATAATATTGCAGCGTGAGAGGGGGATAAGGAGACCTCTGGTGACCTCAACCAAATGCAGGCAGATGCACGGGTGTTCACTTTAGAACTGAATAGGTCTGGGTGTATGGTGCAGCTAGACTACAACGTCGCCTTTGTTCTGCAGTGCGCTACCGCCTTAGGCTGAGCCGCTGATGCATTATATTACAGACATTATTGAAAATAGTAGAACATTGATATTTGAATGTGCATTATTCGTAACGCAATTAAGCCTGATCCTTTTCAATGTAGTTCAATGTATCTTATCATTCGGACTAGGCATACGTTGTTATTTTTTGAACGAAAAAAATATTTTGTCATTTAATTCAACGTTCGAATGAATAACGAAAGAATCACAATAAATCAATCCGCTTCGTATGGGACCGGACAGGACAGGACAGGGCGGGTGGGGGGTTGGGGGAGAGAACGAACAGATGACAGGCCATATGGAGACGGACCATTTGGGGTGGGCATATTTTGATTCCCAAAACTTCATGAAGGTTTCTCGCCATGTTAGCTAAATATTTATTTAACATATGATTAGACGAGTATGAAAATACAACGGTATAGGCCTACATGGACACAGGTCTTGAGAAACATAAATCATTCATTATTCGACCAGGCAAACGTGCAATTTGATAATTGTACATTCCGCAAGAGCCGAGATATAGTCGAGAGAGATGGTGACTTCATTCTTCCAGATTTTGTTAAAAAGGACAGACTTTGGCCATATCAGGCTATGCCTACACTTATTCGTGGTTATACCATTAGACCCCTATATATTATGGTATGGCTTACATATATTTCGTACGGTAGACTTTCGTGCTAATTGAAAATGTTACCTATAAAAACGAATTCGAATATCACATTTGTTTTCACACGTCGATGGTAAATTTATTGTCAGCAGAAAAAATGATGTCAATGCAAAATGTAATAATTGTGGAAATTGGGTGTATTTTTCTGCCCAACAACATGTCTATTGTCCTTATGCATATTGCAAGGTGTATAGCTAAACTGGTAATCTCGGTAATGTAAATTGCAAGAGTGAGGGAAAAGGGGAGTTGGAGCGTCCCATTTCGAAACCCCTCCGATTTGTTTAGTAAACCGGCAGATGCTACCTCTTCCTCTCTGAATAATTCTCATATGAGAAGTGGATGAACAGCACAAGGGAGAGGAGCAGGGGGACCGCGCTTTAAGCTGTGCACGGCGATGATAAACTGGGTTGCTCTCCTCCTCTCTGTCAGATGGCTCTTTGCATCAGACGCTTTTGCATGACAGTCTCGGCTGGCTCTGCCTCCAGACTGCACCAAAGCTCTCTCCTCTCAGTGTGTCGCTTAGATGTAGCCTATCCTTTTAGCATTTTGCCCATCTTTTGAACAGGTCCGGAGGGTCTTTTAGAGCACAATCAGTGGAATATATGGGTGTTTTCGTCATGGCACCAATTTCCACCTTTTGCAGCGCGCAGACAATACAGCAGAATCGATGTCACAGGACATTTTTGTTCAGCATCATCAGCGGAGGAGATCATCCTTGGTACCCAACCGGATGTACGGACTGTTTTGATGTTGGTTTGGGGGAAATGAGAGTTGATTGTAAAGGCATCTCGGCAAGGCATTTCTGTAAGTTGTTCCGCTGAATTGTTGCAATGTAAAAATATATGTTTTCCTCTGCGTTTTGATACACTATTCTGTTTTTGTAAAGGGCGAACAACTCATTTAAATCCGCATAGACCTTAGGCCTATGTAGGCTAAATATGCATGCTTTTCGTTCTTTTTGTAGCCTAAATAAAGTGCTATTAGGCCTACTAAAAATGGGATTGTTGTTATATAGACTAGCCTATATTCTTTACATTTAGCACCTTCTCCGTTACGTGACAATGTATTCTTGATTATGTCAATATGGCTTCTGTTTATCCCCAAAACCAATGTGTGTGTATGTCAGCTTTGCCAAATTGTATCTCCCACTGTATTTATTCAATATTGAGCGTACCCCCTTATGATGCAGGAGCGTTCAGTCCCTCCACATCCTAACCCAGCCCGCCCGACCCCCACAAAAGGAGGGGATGACTCTCGTTGAGCCCAACAGCCCCCCCCCCCCCCCCCCCCCCCCTACCTCTGCTGCATTGTGCATGAGCTATCTAGGTCATTAGTATTTTAACGTATGCAAGACTTGACAAAGCTGATGAGAAGCCAGATGGGCCCTCTTCTATTTTTTTTGTGGGAGTTTAGCAACAGGACCGACTGCAGCAAACCAGCAAACCCTGTCTTTTCGCTGCTGTCACTTGGGCCTGGCGTTCGTTGCACCATGGATCTCGCCATCTATATCCAAGATAAATAATAAAATAGGCTAGGCCTACATCTCATGCACTCGGGAGGTTACCACTGCCAGGATATTCAGGCTAATGTAATATGACATAACAGTTATTTGTGTGTCTTTTTATCTTATCAGTAGAGTTTAGTCTTATTATTTGTCATGTCCACCCGCATCTTTACCCCCGCAAGGGGTAACAGTAATGCCACAGTGAATGACAAGGGGTAACAGTAATGCCACAGTGAATGACAATGCACGCCCATTACTTTATTGGATAAGGCCCTTCGCCAGCTGGTGAAATACGTAGTCGAACATATTGGTGCAAGATCGCTGCTTTCAAGGTTTCCCTCCTCACGCGCACTGAAACTCGTCAGGCAGATGTCACTATACAGTAGCTACACTGTTACACTGACACAGAGAAAGACTAAAAGGGCCCGGTCTCTCCTCGTGTTCACAGCGGACCTTGATTTAAATGACCATACAATTAAGGCACGCGGTGAATGCCAAGAGAGAGGGTACATATCATCGAGATGTGCGTTGAGTGTGCGTTAAATGTTTTGTCGTTATAATGGATCGTCAGACAAGCCTCATACTTCCAAAGTTGAAAGTTATTTATTGAAGGTTCCTTCATGTGCGTTGTGTTAGCCATTTTGCAGGAAACGATTGGAGCGCGCCATTCAATTCTCCGCTATAGCCTGCTGTAAAGTCGAGGTGAAATCTCATCCATAGAAGGGAGCACGCTGCGTCTTGCGGATAAGGGTGGAGTAGGAAAATGTAGAGCTTTATGGTTTCCTCACTGGGACACGTAGAAGCTATAGAAGTGACTCTGGATGGTAATAAAATGCAAATTAACATGACAATATTTAGTGGAGGCCTGTGAAATGGATTGCAAAACTTCCTATAATGGAAAGAAAGAAGCATGAATGTGCACAACGTTTTTCGTGATGTATGTTCAACCTGAGATGCGTAAAAGCAAATTCACAGTAGAAATCAGGACATCATTGACAATTCGTGTGGAGGAAATAGTAGTGCGGCCTAGCAGTGCATGTCAAATAGAATAGAGTAGGCATTTGTCTTACATGTTTCAGGTCAGAGTAAGAGGAATTGTGCAGTTATGTGGTACGAACGACCTTTTCAGCCATGCAAAACGCAGTGATTAAATTCTCTCATATCAGCAGAGATTCACAAAAGGGTTGTGGATTATGTGGATTACGTTTTGCATGGATCACATTTTGCAATGTTCTGCTATTATGATTATTGTTGTATACCAATCTGTTGGCAATAAAATATCACAATGCACAAAATAATGTTAAGAATATATTTTGTTAAACCACATAAATTACGCATCAGTTTAGCTTTTTTGGGGGTGCGTTATGTTCAGACAATCCACAAATGTGAAACTATAAAATGGTTTGTCAAACTGCAATGCAGAATGCTGACAGTTAACATTTGCATAATGCAACTAATTTTCTATATTTCTGACAACATTCCTGAAATGTTTCTGGTGGTAAAGTGCATTATCACAAACGTAAATAGTGGCATAGCTTGTATTACGTTTAATACATCTGTCATTTATAGTATTCTTCCTTTCGACAGATTCTGAATTAAGAGAAATTCAATGTTGACGCCAGGTATCTTTTTGCAGGCAAATCAAACGAAGGAGCATAACCTACATTTGTAAATTTGCAATTTTTCCATGCAATATGGTGTGAACGTCAGCCCAATTAAGGGTTCCTCTGAAAAGTTCCTCTGAAAAAAATTATGTTTTTTATACTTTGTTTCGTTTATGTTTTACCTCTAGGCCTTTGTATTAATAAATAAACCCACAAAGAGTGATTACAAGTACAACAATACCGAAGGGTAAAAAGTTCGGATTATTGTAGTTTGAGATAATAACTCCTAGTACTAATACCAATTTCAAAGCAATGAGCGCGTTTGGTTGAAAAAAATATTATTCATGCAGGCTATTCAAATTTAACATATCTATAATATAGCATGAAGACTGTTAACTTGTGTCCATTCAGACGCTTACATTTTAAGTTGTTTTAAGGCTAGTTTATTCGGTTTCTTTGCAATAAAAATAAAAACAGGATTTCAGATTTCAGATGCTTATCGCAAGAAAAAACAAAGACTAGGCCTAGGCTGCCATTCTATCATATTTAAAACAGATGAAGAAAATATTGCATCAAATTATGTAAAATGTCCCTATGCCAATTTGATAGTAACATTTTACACAGGCCTGACATGCCTGTATGTATCACATTAGGCCCATTTCATTTTGGGCAAAAAAAGTTATTTCAATGCACTGATTTCTATTAGGCCTAGGCAACTTAAAAACATGTGGATATGTGTTTGGTATATGACACGCTGTATTGACTTTCAATTAAAACATATTGTGACAAAAGGAACGTTATGTATAATTCTAAATACGCAGGCAATATCTGAGACAGTTCAGTCCGTATTCATAGTTGAATGTCCCTCAGTTTCTTCAACGCTTTTCTGAATTTTTAGGCCTCAAACACCTAATAGCCCAATTTAGAGCGGACACTGATGGCAAAATTTGGTGAACTAGGCGTTCTTTTTTATTTTTGGAAGTAGCTTAACTGAGGAGGCACTGTGAGAAACACATTTGACGGTGCGTAAAAGTAAACTGTGTATGGTTTTACGCACTGCATTGAGGTAGGATAAGCCTGTATTTAATTCAACCTTTATAGGCGCGGGTTATAGTTTTTTTGTATAGGCTAATCTAATTATAAAATCAGATAATTTGGGACGGAACAGTTATATCATACCATAGGTTTTCTGGAAGAATTTGTAAGGATTATAAAATGGTAGGCTGCCTAAACAAATAACCAACATAGAAAGATGCTGAGGAAAAAAACATTGTCACGTATGAAGACAAACATAGGGTGGGTTCCCTGAAAGATTTGGACAAAGACGATATCTCGGTGCTACCTTTCTGAGGAGATACATACACTCAATGCAAGACCTGCCCATCACACAGCGGCTGTGCTGACCTCGGTTCTGTGAATTTATAATTTTCACACAATCACTTGAAATCTCTTAAAATAAAAATGTTCATAAAAATATATTTATATTATGTTGGGAAGAAGTCAATGATCCGTATTTGGATGGGTGCACAAACTAAATTAGCAAAATCAATGGGGCCTAATGGTATAGTCATTTCCCAGGTGGACATACATTTACTTATATTATAAGTCTAATAAAGAAGAAATTGGTTCAGAATATTTTTTTATTTAACTATATTTCCAACATATGAAATACATTAAAAACTGCATATAAACCAACAATACATAAAGCCAATACAGAATTCTAAAGTGCTTTATGATAAATTCTCCTATCATTCAGAAACACAGAACAAAGAACACTAATTACAGATAACAGCACTTCTGATTATAAAGATACATCACCTTAAGCGTAAAGGCATCTTTAAAGTCTCTCAACTAAATAGAAACACACACGTTGATTGTAGCCTACCCCATTCCTCCTACACTACCAGGAGCATAAGAGAAAATGGGAATGAAAAACTCAAACATAGAAAAACACACATCACAAAGGTCACAAAGAAGAGAGGAGGACTTTTCTGCTGAATGATATAGACACAGGAACCTGGCACCAGGGGCTAAGTAACCAATTGGAGGCCGGTACGGACTGTGCTGATGTCAGCACTGTAGAAATGAATGAAGCAGTAACTTAGCAGGTAATCTCATATCAGTCTATCGTTATGGAATAATGTGAACTGTTTAACACTAAAACCAAACCAGAGATGGAGATGGAGAGGAGTGAGGATGGATTCAATAATTCAGAGAAGGCGGTGGCCCTGAGCAGATGGTAAGTTACTGTAGTGTTGGGTACGCTGGTGTGTGGTACACTGGGCGGAGATGAAGTTTTCAGCAGCCTGGTCCTGTCAGTGGAAGGAGAAGCCGGAAGCGGGGAGCCCTCCACACCACTGACTCACAAACTTCAGCACATCCTGGCACTCCGGGCTGTGAGTGGTCTGGGAGGAGGACACACACAGACCAGCTAATCACATATCAGATCACACACATACAGGGAACCACAAGGAAGACTATGTGTGTGTGTGTGCGCGCAGTGTGTATTTGTGCCTCTGTGTGCATGCGAGCAGGCATACATGCAAAAAGTGGGTCTTTAAATCTCTGTTTGTGGACATTAGTTAAATGGACTAATCACACCTCCGCAATCCAAATCACACACAGGAAGAATGATGAAACACACTGAAATGGTGTCTGGCCCCTAAGACTCAACTCTACACAGTGTAACATTCTAAACCTGTGTGAGTGCCCGTGATCAAAAATGTGGATTCATAATAAATCAAACCAAGTGTTTCATGCGGTTAAGGGCTGATGGACTAGCAGCTAAATCAGCAGAGGAGGTAACAAGCACAGTTATGTAGACTCCAGAGCTAACATTAAAAAAAAACTCCTTACTTTTGTGGCCATTATGAATTTATTCCAGTCATCCTTGTTTGCTGCCTTGCCAGGTCCTTTGAACTCAATCTTATTCCGCAGGACCGGATAGCCTGGGTTGCATAGAGAGAGAGCTTTCATTATGATTGCATTCATATTAATAGTCAACCAATTAACAGATCTGCCATCGTACGTGGGTCTGTTAACTGCCTCCATGAACACAACACACTCCTCTGGGTGTTGTGGGAGACCAGTCTGTCCCTGTATCTCTGGATAGCACTGCATCTCTGTACTGTAAACTAGCGGTTATACGCCACTGTGTCTTGTCAGTGACACTGCCTTCAGAAAGTATTCATACCCCTTCTCTTATTCCACATTTTGTTATGTTACAGCCTGAATTCAAAATGGATGAAATGTTTTTTTCAATACATGTTCTGCTATTTCAATACGTGTTAGAATCACTTTTGGCAGCGATTACAGTTGTGAGTCTTTCTGGGTAAGTCTCTAAGAGCTTTGGACACCTGGATTGCACAATATTTGCACATTATTATTGAAAAAAATTCTTCAAGCTCTGTCAAGTTGGTTGTTGATAATTTCTAGACGGCCATTTTCAAGTCTTGCCACAGATTTAAGCCCATTTAAGTCAAAACTGTAACCAGACCACGGAGGAACATTCCATGTCGTCTTGGTAACCAACTCCAGTGTAGATTTGGCCTTGTGTTTTAGGTTATTGTCCTGCTGAAAGGTGGATTTGTCTCTCAGTGTTTGTCGGAATGCAGACTGAACCAGGTTTCCCTCTAGGATTTTGCTTGTGTTTAGCTCTATTACGATTATTTTTATCCTAAAAAAACACCCATGCCGATGACAAGCACACCCATAACATGATGCCGCCACCACAATGCTTGAAAATATGAATAGTGGTACTCAGTGATGTGTTGTGTTGGATTTGCCCCAAACATAACATGTTGTATTCAGGACAAAAAGTTCATTTCTTACCTACATTCTTTGCAGTTTTACTTTAGTGCATTACTGCAAACAGGATGCATGTTTTGGAATATTTGTATTCTGTACAGGCTTCCTTCTTTTCACTCTGTCATTTAGGTTTGGCGCAGGCCTCCTCTGAGCAAGCAGGAGTCAGCACCCTGGACAGCACCTCTGCTCTGCCTACCAGTACAATATACACTCTCACCTCCCATCAACTAGTTAGGTTGAAGAACCACATATGTTGGGGTTCATATGAAACCATGTGAATGCAAGCAAATAACAGTAATAACATGACATCACCTGCATTGCTTGCTGTTTGGGGTTTTAGGCTGGGTTTCTGTACAGCACTTTGAGATATCAGCTGATGTACGAAGGGCTATATAAAATAAATTTGATTGAAAAATAAATTTGAATTATGAAATAATTATCCAAGGTAAAAGACTCTCCAGTAATTGCCCCCTCATACAAACCCACCAAGACTTTTCACGCCCCTGGAGTAGATATGGTACAGTCCCAGACACCAGGGTAATGCAATAGAGACGGGAGAGGGTAAGGTGCTCTGTAGGGGGGGGTTCTCCCACCTACCTGTGATGACGCAGGGCAGGGAGCGGATGCCCGTGTTTGCTGCCAGTAAAGAGGCTTCGTAGGTGTCCCTTTCGTCTTTGGGCAGCACCTGCTCCACCCGCTGGTCCATGGACACTGTCAACACCCAGTCACGGATCTCCTCACGCTGGGCATCCTGGGACACGACAACAAGATCAACAACAGACTCATAATAATACAATCGCAGCCTATTGTCACAGGATAGTCCCAGTACAGCATCATTACACACAGTCATTATATAGTTACATAGCAAAGCCAACAATATAACCACACAATGATATAGAGCTATCAAACTAACACTAACACAACTAATCAATTTGTGCCTTACAGTGACGTGTAGCTTAGCAGGGAAAGGAACCTCGAAGGGGATGTCAGTGTCTTGGAAATCAGAGTGGTCCAGAGTATCTAAGTTTCCTTCCTCTATCCCCTGGAAACACCACAACACAGACAACAGGCACCAAGACAACATTCACTCACAATCTCTTCTTCAAACAATCTAATTAAAACACAATGGATAAAGCAAAAATGTGATGTGGGATAGTTACTCATACCACTGTTGTTATGATGAAATCTATATTGCTATAGATCATATAAGCTACTTGTGAAGATTTTATGCTCAATGAAATAGTCTGCAGCTCTAGGTAAAGATGAGGTGAAACCCCCACAGTTAACGCTGAGGTGAAACCCCCTCAGTTAACGCTGAGGTGAAACCCCCTCAGTTAACGCTGAGGTGAAACCCCCTCAGTTAACGCTGAGGTGAAACCCCCTCAGGTAAAGCTGAGGTGAAACCCCCCCAGTTAACGCTGAGGTGAAACCCCCTCAGTTAACGCTGAGGTGAAACCCCCTCAGGTAAAGCTGAGGTGAAACCCCCTCAGGTAAAGCTGAGGTGAAACCCCCTCAGGTAAAGCTGAGGTGAAACCCCCTCAGGTAAAGCTGAGGTGAAACCCCCTCAGGTAAAGCTGGGTGGAGACTCACATCAGACAGATCCAGGAAGCGGTTGAGGAAAATAAAGGCCATGTTCTCCCAGCCCAAAGCCTGTAGAGAGAATCACATTTATCATCATCAACCTGCCATTCACAACTAAATGCCAATAATGAAGATGAAAAAAACAGATTTTACATTTCCACAAATAATTTCATTTTGAACGTGGGACGATAGGCTACTTCACAATGCAGTTTATGCACAAAATTATTCATAACCCCTCCAATGGGTCTACCTGGAGCACAGACAGACTCAGGGGACATTGAGCCAAATATTTCCCATGGGGCTAGCAACACCAACCCCCCCAAGCCCCTCTCTGCTTCCCGTGATTGGCTGAGGCTCATATGAGCAGTTATCTTACCCTGGCAGCCATGCCTGCCTCGTAGAAGGCCTTGTCAGCTGGGATGAGCTCCGTGTGGCGCAGCAGGGAAATGGACAGCTTGGCAGCCACGCTGACCTGGACGGATGGAGAGGAGAGTGATGGGGGATGTGAGTGTGTACCACAGCTAATACTATACAAAAACAGGCTGAGTAAAATAAAAGATGAGTACAGTATGTATACCAGGTCAACCCCGTTGGCAGCGGATCGTATGGCGTAGTAGTGAGAGATCAGCAGCATCTGCTCAAATTCTTCGTGGGCAGGAGAGTTGGCATCCGAAGACTTGGTCAGGTTCTCACACTGCAAACAGATTAGACAACGAGACCATGAAAAATCGACCCATACACATCAAATATGGTCATTATACACTGTGACCAGATACTGTCACTATAGTCCCCTGTCTCTCTCTGGTCCTGTACTCACCAGCAGAAGCATGACGTCTCTCAGGTCAGCCCACATGCGGAAGGACTCAGCGCTGTCTCTACCCAGCAGGTTCAGCAGGTCCAGGAACATCCTCTTGTAGATGTTGAAATTCTGTGGGTTGGCTGGGGCTCCGTGCTGGGCGTACAGATTCAGGGCCTTTTCTGCACGGCCCTCTTTGATCAGGTGGGTGGCGTACAGGGCCACATACTTGTGGAGGATTTTGTAACTCTACAAATATTACAGAAATAAAAACAGTAAGGGAATGAAACTGAAGATACAGTGAAAAGGATGAAAGACAATTAAACTAAAAGGAGGAGTGTTGAAGGTAGACACAGTACTTGTTTGGAAGCCGTCTCTATGCACTTCTCCCATTGGCCTCTCTCAGCATACATGTCCAGAGCTGCCATGACATCCACTCCTACCAGCTAAAACCAGAGAAGATCACCATTTAGTGGTTAAGAGTATATACTTATCGAGAAAAACTACTACAGAAGGACATTTGGTAGTTTTATAAGGTAATGGTATGAAGCCTTGTAATAGTCTGCTTTCTGAAACTTTGAAACACGTCTCAAAACCAGCCTGATGGTTACAAACACCCACATTATGAAGTCTTGGTGCATTATGTAGACAATCCGCACAGTCCCTCGAAATATGCCATTCTCTTTTCAGCAGGCAGACTTCCTTATTCAACTAGAGACGTCAGTGCTACTGAGCCACATTGATGTGGCAAAACAAAGAGAACAAGAACTGTGGATCCATTTAGTTATTCAGCTCTGATTTCTGAGTGGATGGAATATAGGCCACCATCTCAATGATCTCCTACCAACAGTAGGGGGGCAGAGCAGGACGAGGCAGGGAGAGTTGAGGAATTAGAGGTGGGCATACGCTGTGGCATGATAGGACGTCTTAACAGTACACCACCGCAAAAATCACAAGCTTATTCCTAAAAAACGGATATTGTAAGTTATACTGTACTTGCTAGGCACAACTGAGAAATCGGCTTATTATTTGCGATACGTATTATCGTTCAATTGTAGCTACTTACCGAATCTGCTTGGCCTTGGTTTTTCAAGTGTTCTTTGTATCGCTGGTCCACATAATCTTCAAACCTACACGAATATATTACGATTAAAAAAGGTATTTAACTTCATCTCAAAGCGCTTGAAAACAATCAAGAATCAAATAAAACAGCTACAGTATACGATAAGGACTATAATTTTCAGCCAGAGTTGAATGTTTTGAGTGTTTCAAGCCTCCAACAGACAGAGCCGTTAGGACAGACACACAATGTAGAAGGAAAGTAAATGATCCTCCGTTATGTAGGATGACTGTTCAGGAGCTGGAGTACACGGAAGCAATGCAACCATGTAATAGTCCCCCAGATAGACAAATCACTACACAAATGCACTGTACTAAAGCAGCATAATGAGACTGGCATCACAGTAATAAGTGGGAGCAAGCAGGGCTGTTGAGACACGGCTAAGTCAAGCATGACAACAGCCGTGTGAATTTCGCAATCACATTGTCTAATCGAATAGGCTTCAACAAAATGTACAATAAATAACTAAACCATTGTAAAGTTAGCTATTGTCATTCAGCCTGGATAAGATCCTAAATGACTATAATGTAACATTCAGAATAGATGAAACAGGAATCTCATCCCATTCATTAACTGGAGGTCTGGAGCTACCTCTGTCCTAGGCCTTGTGTTGTTTTCAAGAGGCAGCAACAGCTGACGGGTGCCTGTGAGGCCTCTGTGTGTTTTCTCTTTCTGTAGCCTAATGACAGATGAGGTATTCTAGCCGGCTAGGCTTGTTGTTAGGGGCGACCAGGCAGAGCCGTAGTGGTGGTCCTGGCCGACAGGCTCACCTTGGATCCAGCTCCTTGGCCACTCTCTTGGCTTTGTTCCATTCTTCTCCCTCAATGAATGCATCTATGGCTTCCTTAATGAGGTCCAGGTTGAGGTACAGCTCAGCCGCCTGAGGAAAATAAAACATTTGGCATCTCAAAAGATTTCTTGAAGGACGCCAGAGACGAGGCATAAAACATGGACGCCTTGGTTTGGGGAAGTCTTTTTTTCAATCAACACACTCGCACCAAAACCATCGCTTTCCGTTGGCAGAACGGCCTCCACACACACCTTTAGATTAATAAAAAGCTGTTTCTGAATGTAGTTTTGTCCAATAAATATTTGTATCAGCGACACAGGGGTCCTGTCTACAAAATCATTGGTTGGATACCTGTCTGCTACACTCAATACTAATATACTTTCTAAAAAGCATTTTTTCCAATAAAATTTCACATACCTGTTGACATACAGCAGCCTAAAACCATGCATTTACAAAATAACACTAAATAATCAATATCAAAAGCCTGTTAGTATTGAGGGATCAACAGCAGAAAGTTTGTGGGGACTTACAGCACTGTACTTCCTGAGCTGGGTGAGGCGAGGGCCCACAGAGTGGATGACATCCACAGCTCTCTCCTGGGTCAAGAACTTGATGGCCAACTCAGCAGCCTATGGGAGGTTACATACACAGGAAACAATGAGGCACTCCACTCTGGGTCACAGAAACACACAGGGAACATCACATGGCACGACAGTCATCCAAGGCCACAGATAGAGGCTTGTGTCATACACCAGTCGGTTTGTAAGGACAGCACGTGTGGGTTAGGTTATAGTGACATTCATTGCCAGTCGTGGAGTTCTTTTGTGCACCTTCATCCAGCACTTCTCCATAAGGGGCCCGTTGGTGGAGTCCTTGACCTTGAGGTAACACTCCACAGCCCGGGCGTACTCCCCAGACAGCTCCCATTCCTTGGCCTGCTCCACCATGCCTTCAACCCCTCTGCACACACACACAGAACACACACAGACACAGAACCTTGGCACTATGAATTAACTATAACTGAGCTGCATTGTTAAGCAACCGAGGGACCAGATGGATGTGTAGGGAATAACAGAGCTGGAATGAAAGACTAGGAAGCCCATTCTAAGAACAGAAATAAAACTGTACATGTCTGTTGATGTTAAAGTTAAGGAAGTATTCTAAGACACTACTGTGAAGGCAAATACAATACATTTTGCCCCCGGGGGCCACATTCGGTCTTCATCGAGGTCCGGATGGCTGCACTGAAAATGTGTTAAGTTTTCTCGCTGTCAAAACGTGCAAAAAATGGTCCTCTATCCATCTTTTTTTAATGCTCCCTGACTGTCTAGTTTTCACTTCAGTGATTATTAGCGAGCTGGACATTTTTCAGGAAACTGTATGAACGTAGGTCCATTATCATTTATACACCGTTTCGGTTTGGTTTTAGTCATTTTAAAGTATATTGAGTTTGTTTTCACCCCCCTATTGGACCCCCTTGTTGGCCGTCTCTTTGACACCCCTGCTCTACACAGTGCCCTGCACACAGACTTCCCCCATTAAAATCTTAGATCTCTCTTCCACTGCGCTACAAACCCAACCCTTGTGATGTTAAAGACAGAGACAAGAGTCAAAGTGAAAGGCAACATGTGTTAGAGAGTTCTGGCTCTCAACTGAGCATGACTGACAGTACAAGAGGGCCAAATTACTCTCAATTGGGGCCTGAACTGAAGACTGTGCAACATAAATGTCCTACCTTCCTTTTCCCCCCTGTCCTTTTGACATGCCTTTGATGTTTTCCCACAAGTCATTAAAAGCAGGGAAATGATGGTCGGAGACGGATAGAGGCGCTGCGTGTCTGCACTTTAATTAGCTGCTCATTATGGATTTAATTTAGGATAAAAAGCTGCCATGTTTTAATAACGCACCGACCCAATGTGCATCTAGATTAATAACAGACCACATCACAACAGTGTGTACATAGCCCTTTCTTTCTTCTCCTTCTCGTTTAACATGTAACATTGAGACACATTTTCTCTGCCTCTCCAAGACCACAAACCGAGTTATTAAAACGTTAAAATAACCAGGAACATGTGATGTAAAAAAACACAGGTGTTATTGTGTGTTTTGCTCACCGGGAGCCCTTCTTGGCAGCCTCCTTCTCGTACTCCTCTTGGAGGACGCTCAGTTTGTTGGGGAGGTACTCTTTACAGATCCGCATGGCATCACTCCACATCTCCACGTCCTAAGACAACAAAACAACAACACTCAAGTACCCGGGGGGCACCAAACTCTGCGAAGCACATCCAGCAAAACAACCAGTGTGAATTATGGAATGAAAACATTGCGGAGCGCAGTATTCTGTTTAACCTGTAGTGTTCTCTGTAAAGCTACCACCAGATAGCAGAACACAGGGAATGGTGAATTGACTTGATTATGAACCCTCTGATTGAAAAAAAAAACTCTAGAGTCGATGTCCGCGCCTCCACAGAAATGTTATTAACATAACACATTAATCCCCATAAAAATCTGTCAGTTTAAACTAGAGATATTTGTTTAGTTCCATTGGACGCTTCTCAATCCACCGTATCTGCCGATGTTGCACTTCCGCAGCTGTAGTGAAAGGTGACAAAGCTAGAGCGGTGTTTGTCAGACCATGAGACATCACGAAAATCGGTCTTCGCACAAAGTCGTCAGGTTGGCCTACAAACTATTATGACCCCTCTATAGAAAGACGAACACCATGGATTTCTCTGTTTTGCTCTACGAGCGTCTTGGGACGCGTCTGAAGTCGGTACAGCCGATCTACCAACTTCTGCCTGTAGCGTCCCAACACTTTGGGCTACACGCTAATATGACCTTCTGTGGAAAGGTGAGACTCTCCCAAACACGTACAGTGCCTTCAGAAAGTACTCAGAGCCCTGGACTTGTTCCACATTTTGTTACGTTACAGCCTTATTCTAAACGTTATTAAATTAAATCATCAATCTACACACAATACCCCATAATGATAAAGCGAAAAACAGGGTTTTAAATTTTTTTTAAAAAGGAAATATTACATTTACATAAGTATTCAGACCCTTTACTCAGTACTTTGTTGAAGCACCTTTGGCAGCGATTACAGCAGTCTTCTTGGCTATGACGCTACAGCTTGGCACACCAGTATTTGGGGAGTTTCTCCCATTCTTCTCTGCAGATCCTCTCAAGTTCAGTTAGAAGGCGTGCGTTGCTGCACAGCTATTTTCAGGTCTCTCCAGAGATGTTTGATTGTGTTCAAGTCCAGGTTCTGGCTGGGCCACTCAAAGACATTCAGAGACTTGTCCCGAAGCCACTAGTGCGTTGAGTTGCCTGTGTGCTTAGGGTCGTTGTCCTGTTGGAAGGTGAACCTTTGCCCCAGTCTGAGGTCTTGATCACTCTGGAGCAGGCTTTCATCGAGGATCTCTCTGTACTTTGCTCCGTTCATCTTTGTCTCAATCCTGAATTGTCTCCCAGTTCCTGCTGCTGAAAAACTGGATGGTGCCAGCCTTCCTCCAGACGTGATGCTCAATCTTGGTTTCATCAGACCAGAGAATCTTATTTCTCATGGTTTGAGAGTCTTAAGGTGCCATTTGGCAAACTCCAAGAAGGCTGTCATGTGCCTTTTACTGAGGAGTGGCTTCCGTCTGGCCACTCTACCATAAAGGCCTTGTTGGTGGAGTGCTGCAGAGATGGTTGTCCTTCTGGAAGGTTCTCCCATCTCCACAGAGGATCTCTGGAGCTCTGTCAGAGTGACCATCAGGTTCTTGGTCACCTCCCTGACCAAGGCCCTTCTCTCTCGATTGCTAAGTTTGGCCAGGCGGCCAACTCTAGGAAGAGTCTTGGTGGTTCTCAACTTCTTCCATTTAAGAATGATGGAGGCCACTGTGTTCTTGGGGACCTTCAATGCTGCAGAAATGTTTTGGTACCCTTCCCCAGATCTGTGCCTCGACACAATCCTGTCTTGGAGCTCTACGGACAATTCCTTCGACCTCATTACTTGTTTTTTGCTCTGACATGCACTGTCAACTGTTGGATCTTATAGACAGGTGTGTACCTTTCCAAATCATGTCCAATCAATTGAATGTATCACAGGTGGACTCCATGGGTACTGTATGTAAATTGCTGAGGAACTTTTTTTTATTTAATCCATTTTAGAATAAAGGTGTAATGTAACAAAATGTGGAAAAAGTCAAGGGTTCTGAATACTTCCCGAAGGCACTGTACATGTAGGTTGTTTTGCTCTAGGACGCCCACAGGTGTCTGAAGGTCCCCCGGTACCAGTAAAACATTTTTTTTTATGGAAGTCTATTTGGAGACTGTTTAGTAGAATGCATAAAAATGCATGTGTCGAGATCAAATATCGTAGTCAGGCAACATATGAGATGTGAGTAGGCAACTTCTCCTTCTGAAGTCAGAGATTTTCGCTCGCTTCAGCTCAAAACCAGCCACCATTGTTTGCAATACATTTTGTGGCGGTTTTTAAGTGGTTACAACAATTCAACAATCCTGGCAATATTTTCAGTTGAAACTTGCCGTTCCGTGTTCTAATATGCGTGATCGGAGCACGGTAACGCATATTGAGAAACACCCAGTCTCTTACTTTGTAGTACTTGATGGCCAGCTCTGGCCTCTGAGCCCTGAGGAGGAAGGCCTCAGCCTTCTGGAAGTCCTTCTGTTCGAAGCAGAACTTGGCCTGGCCCACCAGCACGTCTGATACACTGTCAGGGTCGTTGGCCTCCGCCACCCTCTGGGCTCCAACCCAGTCCTGGTTATGGACGTACCTGTAAGAGACACACCGGGCTGTGATTTAACCTCCCTCGTTTTGTTACAGGTTCAAGTTCAACGTTTTGTTTATCAGATTGCAGGCAGCAAACACTCTAATTAAAGGGCTCCAACTCCAGTTTATATTAGCCAGACGATATGCCACTAAAAACACTAATGTTGTGATCTTCCAGTAGCCCTGTCATACTGTAGGTCTGTCTACAGTATAGAGTACAGTTCTCTCCCACCCTATACACCCCCACCCCTCTCCAGGAAGCAGACATCAAACAGTCTCGGTGACAGGGCTCCAGTTCCTCTGCTACCTGTGTGAGAGTTGAGCTCCCCTCCAACCAAACCTGTCTGCCTGCACCATCACATCATCTCACACTCACTTAATAGGTGGTCTATAACCAATGTACAGAGAAGTGAGGGGAAGTTCTGAAGGGGAAGAGGCAAGAGCTGTGCTGGCACCAGCGCTCCTTTTGAAGTCGACTCAGGAAGGCTTGAAGCTTTGACTTCTGTAGGGGACACATGCCAACGCCACAAGAGAAAAGCTCCTGATACACTTACATCAACACTGCCTCTTTTGGCTTCCCCGCTTTGATGAACTCCGACTCGGCTTCGGCGAACTTGCCCTTGAAAAATGAAACATCACGGCTCAGTGCTCGGTGGTGGAGGGATTAATAATGCATGCGTGACATTTAATGGCTGGAGAAGGGAGAAACACTGCGCTCAGACCCAAATTTGGGCAGGCAACGGAGTAAATATTTTTGAATCTTTGAGACGATGCAAGCTGCAGAGTAACCTTGAATGACAATGAGTGTGTGACTGGGATTGAGAGGAGGAGTTGGAAGTGGTGTGTGTGTGTGTGTATATATATGTTACCTCATCCTCCAGCATCATGGCGTTTTTCAGGTGGATCTCAGGGATCTTGTTCTTGGTGGAGAGACGAGCCAGCTCAAAGGCAAAGTCAAAGGCACTGGGAGGAGGACAAGAGAAGGGTCAAAACCAGTTCCCTAGTCAAGGTCACAGAGGTACAGCAGCTTCATCAATACTGAGTCCTAGGAACGAATGGGGAAGGTCTTAAACAGCTTATGCCTATAGTATTCAATGCTTCAGACTATGAGTAAAACACCACAATAAAAGCGAAAATAAAGACATTTTCAAATTCTGTGTTGCTGAACATTTCAGGCTATTGCATAGGCTTCATACTGAGTCAATCAGAGAACAAATACATCCGATACTTCCAAGTACCTCCCAGTGATGGACACTTGACTACAGGGACATTCCTAATCACCTCTTAAACATGAAAGGAATATTGAAGAGCATGGGGTTCCAGGCAGTACAGTAAAGTGCAGTCCAGTGCATCGATCTGCTCACCAGTTGTCTGCTGCAAAGTCGATGGCGGTCTCCAACAGACCGAACTTGTTGAGCAGTTTGACGGCAGCCTCCCCTCCCAGACTCTTGGCCCACAGGTAGGCCACCTGCTTGTGGGCACTGGCTCCCCCGTGGCTCTTCGCCACCTGCCACACACGTAGGAGGGGAAGAGGATTAGGAACAACAGATTCATACGCCCGAAGCTCCCACCATCAACCGCCTCACGTGTCGCTCACTGCACATGCTGAGAGCAGGGAGCGAGCCAAATAGGGGAGAGACAGAGGAGAGAAACTGTGAGAGAGGAGATCGCTGTAGAGAGAGCAAGATGAATGGCATTTTTGTAGTGAAGCTCTTAATAAATGGATGTGCAACTGAGTGTTAATTAAAGAGGGTGTGTGTTTATACTGAGTGTACAAAACATTAGGAACTTTTAGGAGCTCTTTCCATGACATAGATTGACCAGGTGAAAGCTATGATGCCTTATTGATGTCACCTGTTATATCCACTTCCATCAGTGTAGATGAAGGGGAGGAGACGGGTTAAATAAGGATGTTTAAGCCTTGAGACAATTGAGACATGGATTGTGTATGTGTGCCAATCAGCGTGAATAGGCAAGGCCAAATATTTAAGTGCCATTGAACACAGGTATGGTAGTAGGTGCCAGGCGCACCAGTTTGAGCGTTTCAAGAACTGCAATGCTGCTGGGTTTTTCAAGTTCAACAGTGTCCCATGTGTTTAAAGAGCGGTCCACCACCCAAAGGACATCCAGCCAACTTAACACAACTGTCGGAAGCATTGGAGTCAACATGGGCCAGCATCCCTGTGGAACACTTTCGACACCTTGTCGAGTCCATGCTCCGATGAATTGAGGCTGTTCTGAGGAGAAAAAGGGGTGCAACTCACTTTTAGGAAGGCGTTCCTAAGTTTTTGTACACTCAGTGTATGTGCCTCTATAGTATAGTGGAGGGCCAGAAAGGAGGAAGCCGAAGTAGCAGAGTTGCAGCCAGGTGGTGATGTTTTTACAGAGAGTGTTAGGAGGCCTGTAAGCAGTGAGAGGTATTGCAGTGTAACACGTTCATCCTGTGCTGCTGTGTTCGCACAGACCACTGTCCTCGATACGGCATTACAGGCCAAGCCAGGGGCGTCATAATCACACTGTCACACTGTCCTGCTGTTCACAGACACTCACTATCTCAGGGACTCTCAGCGAGAGACGAAAGTCAACTTGTGATGTGGGCTAGAGCACGACCGATATATCGTTACACACACACAAAAAAACATATCGGTCAGGCTCTAACGTGGACACGTACCCTGTATGCCTCCTCCCACATGTCGTTGACACGGTACATGTTGACTGCACCCTTCCACTCCTGGCCCTCCATATAGTGGTACTCCGCTTCTGAAAACCTAGACTCTGTCTCCAACTCCTGGAACAAATATTAGACAACGCAGACTCAGTAACCTGACAAACTATTTATCCTGGCTAATCTAAACCACATCGAGTCCCTCTCATAAGATATTTTTCAAATTGATACCAATATGATATTTATGTTTTTTCTTTCGACAGCGCCCCCTATCTCCGACCTTGGCCAGGTGCAGGTGAGTCTCAGACAGCAGGTCTGGGTGATGTTTGGCCACCAGTCGAATCACGTCGTCAAACATCTTGTTCTTCTTATACATGGTGATGGCCAGGTCCGGCTCCTCCACTGTCGCAAACAGCCTGCGAATATTCCAGTCACACACACAGTTGATTGCATTGCTCTGCACTAAAATGGAGTCATTCTTAATCTCTGATTACATTAACCGCAAATTAAGCACGAGCAGAAAATATAACTTCTCATCACAAAATGAAGTTGCCCTTTGCTGATGATGAATTCTGCTCCACATTTGTCACAGTAGCGATCAATAAAATAGACAGGTATTGGGATGACACAGAGTTGGGGGCACGTGGTGACACACTGTCTTTGTGGCAGGCTGGCAGCGTGTGAGGGAGATGACTCTGTCTAATATGGAAAGGCACAGGCTCCTTTAGAGGGCGAGAGGGGTTGTTCAGTTAGGTGTAATGATTATGTTTCAGACACAACGCAGCCAGGGCACCTTATTAAAGTCCAATTTGCTACCAATGCACAGCAATTGAACACTTTTGTTTGTCAATTTGTTGCAGTAGAACCTTGACCTGAACTGCAACAGACAATGTTCTGGATAAAGTGACTGTTAAATCAGGCCCCTGTAGCCCAATGTCAGCAAACTTTGCCCGTGATAAAATCCATAATTAATTTGGCAGCAGGGTTTTGGTCGATACGGGTTGAAAACAGAGGAGGGTAATGAATGATAGAGGATGGAGAGAGAAAGAGAGAGAGAGAGGAAAAGAAGAAGAGTGGGGAGGAAGAGATGAGGTAGAAAGAAAGAGAGAGGTTACCTTTCTGCCTCCTTGTATTTCCCCTCTCCCTCCAGGTCCTGGGCTCGGCTGATGTACAGAGTCGACACGTCCTCTGGGGTCATACATTTCGCTGCCAGCTAGGACACAATGTGTGTGAGTGTGCATGGACACCGTACCAAGCGTCACTTTAACTCACTGTGATTGTCATTCCAATTCACTGTGCATAACATCCCACTTTAAAAGAACACACAGGCCTGTCACAACTAAACACAGAAAGCACAGAAGTGTATCCTGTTACAATCAACTTCCTGCCATTTTAAGCTGGGCGAGCCAGATGATAAGACGGGACATTGAGGAGGATGCATACCTTATGAGCCTGCTCCCACCTCCCAGCCACCGTGTACATATCGATGGCATCTTTGATGTGGTCTCCCTTCACAAACAGGGGCTCTGCAACCTGGGTTCGCACAGAGAGAGAGAGAGAGACATACTGTACATTCCTTTCTGTGGATTCCAGCTCTCAAAGTAAGTAATGCATCAATACTTCAATTAATTTATGCAAACATGCAGCACAGAGGCAGCAGGGAGTCAGGTCTGGAATAAGCAGGCATCGCCAGCTGCCACGTTGCAAGGCCCCTGACTCATCAGAACAGCCGGAATAAGGCTGCGTTTCTCTCCTTCCCTCCCTCCTCTTACCTCGTACTCCTGGATGGAGGCGTAGTACTGGGCTATCTTCAGGTAGTACTTCCCTCCTGACCGGTCTTCCTGTAACTCCAGGATATGGACCGCCTTCTTCCACTGGCGAGCCCCTATGGCAGCCTCGATGGCCTTCGAGGAACAACTACGATAGTGAGGAGAAGAGGGGGGTAGAGGAGAGGAGAAGAGATGGGATAGAGGAGAGGAGAAGAGGGGGGTAGAGGAGAGGAGAAGAGAGGGTAGAGGAGAGGAGAAGAGGGGGTAGAGGAGAGGAGAAGAGGGGGGTAGAGGAGAGGAGAAGAGGGGGGTAGAGGAGAGGAGAAGAGGGGGATAGGGGAGAGGAGAAGAGGGGGATAGGGGAGAGGAGAAGAGGGGGATAGAGGAGAGGAGAAGAGGGGGTAGAGGAGAGGAGAAGAGGGAGGTAGAGGAGAGGAGAAGAGGGGGGTAGAGGAGAGGAGAAGAGGGGGATAGAGGAGAAGAGAAGAGGGGGATAGAGGAGAGGAGAAGAGGGGGTAGAGGAGTGGAGAAGAGGGGGGTAGAGGAGTGGAGAAGAGGGGGGTAGAGGAGAGGAGAAGAGGGGGGTAGAGGAAAGGAGAATAGGGGGGTAGAGGAAAGGAGAATAGGGGGGTAGAGGAGAGGAGAAGAGGGGGTAGAGGAGAGGAGAAGAGGGGGGTAGAGGAAAGGAGAATAGGGGGGTAGAGGAGAGGAGAAGAGGGGGGTAGAGGAGAGGGCGAGAGGAGGCGTTTGCACCATCAAAGGACATAGAACTAATCAAAGAATACAATACAAAGCAACTTTATTCATCCACTTGGAACAACTAATAGGCTATGTCCAGCCCAACCAGGGAGCAATTAAGACTAGAATGGCAATTAAGACTCAATGTTACAATCCTGTCAAACCACTTTTATTGGTTATTTCTTCAGTTGATTCCTGTGTTGATTCCCAGCAGTAAGTGATTAGTAGGGGATGGAGCTTTAGAGAGGCCCATTATGCCAGTCAGTCAGACCACCACAGTATTACCAGAGGGCCAGCCATCCAATGAGCATCCAGTGTGCTATCTAAAGCAGCCTGCCCTCGGGACTGGAGCCCTGCGCTGCCTAATGAACAACACCTCCATTTGATTACACAGGAAATGAATCATTCACTTCACAATAAACAAACCCCTCACACCACCTCCTCCTGCCTCCCAACTCCTTTCATCTCTATCCGTCACTCCATCACTCCCTCTACACCTCTCTTCCTCCCTCCCTCCTTGTAGTACGTGATGGGCAGACAGCAGCGCTGACTCACCCAGCCTCTATATAGTGGTTGATGGCGGCGTCCAGTTGTTTCTGCTGGACCAGGTAATCTCCCCAGGCCTCCTCCAGTTTCACCACGTCAGCCGGGAAGGCAACACGAGCCAGTTCCACAGCTCCGCTCAGGGAAAGACGTCTCAGTTACATTAACGTCAATACAGTTCACAATGTATTCTCCAAACTCATATCCAACTCAGTCAACAGCATAATGACTGGGCTATTAATGAAATAACTAATACATACTGTATGAATGGTCTCGTCCTAACCACTACACACTGGCGATATTCATTCTTATATTCGCCCTCAGTGCTGTGTCAGGCCTACCTTTCCTGAAGGCGTTACCCTTGCGGTAGCAGTCCAGAGCCCTCTGGTTGTTCCTGATCTTCTCAAACAGATCTCCTGCCTGATCATGGGAGAGAGGAAGTTACTTAGTTCAACTCAACTTCCTCCCTCTCATTAAGTCACTTACAGCGCCTCTGGTCCATAACCAGATGGTTCAAGAGCAGAAAGAGAAAGAAACAGAGAGAGAGCAAGAGAAAAAGAGCAGACCGAGAGAAAAACAGAAGGCCGACTAACATCCTCCCAGACACATCCTTTATTAAAACAGACATACACTTTCCCTGACATCGGTTCTGAGGAGAGGAGTCATCCACCACAGAGACACAGGCAGGAAACAAAGGTTCACGCTGTACACAGAGACACTGAGCTAGAACACATCTGTCTCTCTCTGCACCAACTTCACCTGCCTTACCAGAGACAAACCAACTACACACAAATCTCATTGCGAGACAATCACTCCGAGTCGCTCTGGGCCTCTCCATCAGGAGCGCATGTCGGGATCTAAGCAACCTTTCACCTCATTCCATTAAGACTTTTACTCTGTCGCTGGACACGATACTCGTCTTGAAGAAGCCTCGTGTAACGACAGCCGCCGAGTTCGCAGTGTGATTTTGCAGCAGTCATGACACCCACCCTCTCATAGAACTCTCCCTTGATGAGGGCAGCCGCGATCCTGTTGATGACGTCAGAGTTGGTGACCAGCTCCTCGCGGCTCATAGCCAATCGGGCGGCCTTGGCCGGTAGGCCCGCCTTGAGGTAGAGGTTGATGGCGCCCGTGAAGTCCTCCTCCCCCTCCTTGACTTCGCCGGCCTTCTCATCCTGGTTGGTCTCCATCAGCCACTGGTAGTAGCTGTGACGCAGGTTGTCCAGCTCTGGGTGGCCCTGGGAAGACACTCCTTCAATAAGGGCTATGTTGCACAGTTTCATGGGGGAAAATCTCTGTTATTATTATTCCTTTTTTTGCAGATAGCTGATAAAATAACAATGCCGTGTGCGGGTAGTACAGTCTCTCAGTGTTCGTTTACCTTGGACTCAGCCACAGCGATGCAGTCGTCCCACATGTGAAGCTCCTGATACATCTCCATCACCTCATCAATGGCATTCTACAGAGCGGTCACACAACACATCGACACACATCCCGGTGAGACTGGGGAGGCTCTTCATGCTTTCCCTACAGACCAAACGCTTCACTGAGTTGTATAGTGTTAGACAGACATTCCAACATTCAAGTTACACCCTCCTACCTGCTCCATATAGTACATCTCAGCCAGTTTGTAGTTCTTGTCCAGCATGGCGAGGCGTGCTTTGACTTGGTAGAACTCGGTACCATCACCACCCTGGAGATTAGACAAGGCAAGTGTCACATAAGACCAACTTCAACATGGATCTGAAAGGCTACAGGGAATGGCATGTCCTTTCTATCAGACTGGGGCAGGCCGCCCTGCATTCAACAATGGTAAACAGGTGCTGGGGGTGCGTGTGTGGGCATGCATGGTGTGATTAGCATTAATGGAGTTTAATAGCCCAGTGGAGCAGAGTGATGTAATGGATGGATTGACTGGCCTGGCCAGTCAGGGAGCAGCTGTGCTGGCAGGGGTGCCAATGTGTCCATGCTCCAGGGGGCAGAGAGACCCACACAGGGGCCCCAACAGACACCCAGGGCTGAGCCCCGTGGCCCCAGATGGGACACCTGGATTGGATTGCCTCCAACCCAGGGCCTGGATGACGATGGACCCAAACTAGAGCCTCCAACACTACTCAGTATATCTACTGCCAGTTATGAAGGGAGGTGTGGACTGGCGAAGCATGACAGACCAACACACTACAGTACGTACGTATTCCTTTGAGACTTGGTCAGCGATGTTGTTAGTTTGGTTCAGAAAGCGAGCTTTGGAGACATCCCCCAAGGCAGCGAAGCACCTAAAAAACACACAAGACAACTTAAGGCACACTGAGGGTGCAGCAAAAACAAATGTGTACAGACAAAAAACTTGACATAACCTCTAAAACAAACACCAAGGGCGTTCTATCGACAGCCTTCAGCCATGCTACAGCGCCAGGGGTGAACATTTCAACGGATTTCCAACTTAGGCCGCCTGTATCACCAGCTTTCGGGGAAGTTGCATCACACTAATAAGCTGCGTTCGCAATCAAAAGAGGAGCATCTCTTTTTAGCTACCTACCCTCCTTCATTTACATTCTCCTCTGCAGACAAAACCTTTTTTTTCCCCCCCTCTGCATGATTTATGTAAATCAACCCCCATACATCAGGAACGGCCGCTGCGTTACTGATGCCATGCTACAGTCAAATCTAACTTTCACCCTGCAGAAAAAGCGAGAGACAAAGAAGAAGAAAATAAGAAATCACAAAAGCTTAAGTAAGCACCACCAGAGTAAGTTAAGTGAGTCCTATTGAGAGAGATATAGCTTTTTCTAGCCAGGGACACATCTTTCAACGTGACAGAGTACTCTCAGTTCTGGGTGAACTGCTTAGCGCTGTACTATTTCTCCCCCCCCCCCCCCCCCCAGTCACGTACGCATAGCTCAGATAAAAACACTGAGGAGGGAGGAGGCTGCTCCGGGCTAAACGTCTTCACGGGAGGCGAGTCACTTTTCACAAGTTAAAACGAAGAGAGAGCGAGAGAAAGGATTGTATTAGAAGATAAGCCTAACGGTGCTGTTGTTTAGGTTTTACCGAGCCCCCTTGGGGACACGCACAACGACATGAGTGTATGTTGAGGCATGAGTGACGCAGTATGCGTGTGGTCCCCCGTTGTGCTGACCTCTCTGCGATGTGGAGCTGGCGGGCCTCCAGAGACAGTTTGCTCAGAGTTTTCCACATGGCCTCCGTCTCCGAGGACATCTCCAGAGTCTCCAGGAACGCTGTAGCTCTGAGGGAACACACACACACACACACACACACACACACGTGAGTCACACAGCAGGACCATCCACAGGGACAGCTCACAGCAGGAGAGAGCAACAAAGTGTAACTAGAAAAAACAGATTCAACAGAAAAACAACCCTCTTTTTTGCAGCTATAGGGTGACAGTTTGAACATTTTTCCGCCTAAGCATTTTTTCGGTCCAAACAGCGTACAATTGAATTTTCGGGATTTAAAAATGTTTCAGTGTAAACTTAAACAACTAAATATGTACATATACAAAGTATGTAGAAAATATATATATATATATTTGTATAATATAATCTTTGAGAACTAACAATCACCAAAATAAAAGCTACATAGTCAGGGAGAATTTAAGATTCCCAAAACAATGAATATAGCAGTATTCATTTTGTGAGTATGTCTGAGCAAAATAACACAGTATTAGCCATTAGACCAAATTAATAGAATTCATTGTATGAAATGTTCTGAAATGCACACATTTCTCTACAGTGTCAAGGTGGCTGAATTTCTACAAAATTCAGCCGCTCAGAAAGGGGTCGACAGCACCCATTGCCACGACCCCACCACCTAAGCCCCTCTTTGAAGAAGAAAAGTGGCAGTTGTCAAAAATAGACTACATGCACTTCAAATAGGCGGCATTGAGTGTGGAATGCAGACCAAAATAGTTGCATTCTAAACCCACATGAATTCCACCCTGGATGTTGCACAATTAGGGATCTTATCAAAAAACCAATTCAGCAACTAGAATTGTAATACATTGTAAGCTGCCACTTTTGTGCATTCCGAAAGACCCACTGCATTCTTACAAGGTAGATACTAACCTATAATAGTCGCCATCGTCAATAGCTGTTCCAAACTCGATAAGGCCCTCGTCCAAGGTGTAGGACACAGTGTTGACCCCCTCAGTCACAATCACCTCTGTCTTACCATTGGACCTCTCCAGATCCACCACATCCCCCTGTGGAAAACAGAGAGGCCAAATCAGCCCTATTCTCAGCCCTTATAGTTCTACCTGCTAGGAGATAATTACACTGTGTGCCTTTCACTGCACTCAGAGACTTAATCAAAGGTTCGTCAAGACAGAGGAGGACAATAAGAACACAGGCATTACTAAATGAATGTTTCTGAGCGGCTGGGGGGTGAAAAAGAAGAGCGACACACAGTTGGTCACATTGGGTATTAAACTTCAAGGTCTATAAACAGAAAGTAGTCAGCTCAGTAGTTCAGCCACACGGTGACTAACGTTAGCCCTGCCAGTAGCATATGAGCTGGCCGGACCCCCCCCCCTGCGCCTGCCCTCACCCTGAGGGGGAACATGGTGGCTCTCTCTGGGCTGTCGATGTTGTACCACACACACAGGTTTCCTCTGTTCTGGCTCACCACCACGTCACTGCCAGGAACCCACTGCACGTAGGAGCAGAAGCTCAACACTGTGGTCTTAACACTGCTCTCTATGTCATACAGGTGGAGCTGAGGGAGAGAGAGAGAGAGAGAGAGAGAGAGAGAGAGAGAGAGAGAGAGAGAGAAGAGTTAGAGGATTAGGCAGTGATGCAAGGAATCACATGAAGCAGGTCTGTTACTCAAATAAACTCAAATCCGAGCAGTAATGCACCTTTCAAAACCAGAATTTCAGCTCTACTGGGTCCTCGACAACAAATTCTAAACCATAGCGAAACATCTGAGTACAATGAGTCACTTTTCAGTCAAAAGCTCCCAAAGGGATTCCCAATTAAAATGCTTGGCATCCTTTGCCCAGGGCGAGCACATCAAACAGGCATAGCTCTAGGCAGCCCGCTACTTTGAGCTGCTGCTGCTGCCTCACCCGCAGCTTCTTGTCCCTGAAGAGTAGCTTGCGCCCCGTCTCATTGAGCTCCAGCCAGTCAATCTTGGAGTCGTGGTTGATGGTTCCCAGGTTGTATCCGCCGGCCAGATCCACTGTGAGTGGGAGGGAGAGAGATTACCTGAGCTGTGCCTCGAGGTCGTAGCAGCAATCAATGACTGGTGGCATCGAGAGACCGAGAAGGAAAACATTCTCAACTCCAGAGTTTGTACTACTAGGTGGTGTATCGTGTTTAAAGCCACATTATATATCTATATATCTGCTAGAGACAAGAGATAAAACGGTATGTTGTAAGTGAGGGGCCTACAGAACAAAGCCATGATGCAATATGAATATGTCAGTGTTCACAGTAGTATACATCCACTCTGACAAACATCTATGATTCTCTAATGGATCATGTGACAGAGAGGTCTGGCATCGCTTCTCCTTTTATTCTGTAATCAAGCTTCTGAGAAGCTAAAAAAGCATTTTCCAATTTACACTTTCAGAGCGAGGGAGGGAAGGAAAGAGGGAGGGAGGGGAGAAGCGACAAAAAAAAAAGAGAAACTGCTCCTGTCATTCAAAGGGGAGAAATAAATTGGATGGAGGTTGTTTCTCATTTTCACCACCTGAACAAAAAAACTGTTCGGCAGCGACAGAAGGACATGCCTGGACTTAATTAGCACAGGAAGTGGACAGGGCTTGGGCAGATGGCGCTCAGCTCAGCCCTGCACAGCGGCGGGGTCTGGGCTTGGGCCGTGCTTTAGACTCTACACCGCCGCCCACCACCCCGCCCACCATGGGGTCAGCGCCTAATTGAAAGGCCCGTTATCTGGAAGCGGCATATGCCTGTTTGTCTCAGCATCATTCTCTACTGGCCCTCACAGGCGCTAGCGTCTTAAGTTGCCCCAGGGGAGAGAGGGGAGGAGTGGGGTCTGAGAGGGATGGGGTGGGCCCGCTAAAATCAAACAGTCGTTTACCTAATCAATACCTAGCAACGTGGGGACCAAGTCGCTCGGAGCAGCGCCTGCCTGCCTTTACATGAATGGGTATCATCCATCACAAAAAGGGCAGGTCAGCGTCTTTGTGTGTTAGACTCTCTTTATCTGCAAATAAGAATGGATGGGAGGGCTGGAACTTGGCCTTGGAGTGAAGGTGACTGACACTTTTAGTTAAAATATTTAGCAATTACTTCACACTGTCACTCTGGATGCAAATTCCTTCACTAGATAGTAATAGCCTAGATAAAAACACGACACAATTTTACATTTCTGGAAAAACTAAAGGCCTGAGAATAAAAGCTGTAGTCAACAAGCACCAGAGTCATGACCTTGGCTTGACCTTGACCAGAAGACAACCCTTCTGCAGCACAGAAGTCATGTCTTCGTGTCCTCGGTTCACCATCTCAAGGAGCAAACACTCTGCATCACACATATTCAGGACATGACACACACACTTACCAATGGCAATGGTCTTGATGTCAATCAGGTAAGCTAACTTTTTGTTGCCTTCAACCCCCCTCTGTTTCCTCTCATTGAGACGAACACTAGAGATGCAGACACGGTGTGGGGTAGACATATACGTAAGCAGAGGGGGAATGTTAAAACTGAACATCCAAACATTAGCACAGAAATATCTCCAATCTGACAATCTTGACAGCCTGAATACATTAGGATGGATTTGTAATGACTAACTTTGTGCACTGAAAACGGACTTGACAGCTGCATGCAAAACGCTTGCCCTTCTCATGCATTCAAAGTATACCCGACTGTCATGTACAAACAAAAGCTCAACACTACCACCTAGTGGCCATTCTTCACATAAGAGTAGAAGACAAGCAAAAAATGTCTCAGTGACGTTAGAAAATGCAACTGCTTTCTATAATATAATATGCTATAAATATATGCATTACGAGGAGAATGAGTGAAAGCCAACCTGATTAGATGTGGGTTCATGAACTCAGTTCTCACTGATCCCAGGATGTCGTTGCTGCCGTACTCCACCAGCGTCAGCTCCCCAGCGTTGAAAATCATACACACCTGACACAACACATCACAGTCAGCAGCTGGCTCCCTAACATTAGGAGAGAATTCGGAATTCCTATGTTCAAGAAGCAATGACAGGTAGTTAACAGGGACATGACGTGTATTTTATTATTCATAAGTTGGGATTGCAGAACCTGAAAACTCTTCACTACAGCACATTAACTGCAGACAAAGCTAAACAGGGACAGAAGAATGGAATCGTACCGTTTCATTTTCAAAGAAGAATTTTTCATTCCCCCCGGAGCCTTGCCATGCAACCTGAAAAAAGAACGGCAGAGGGGTCTTTGTTTACCCGGGGCGAAGTGCGGTGGGCGTCACTTCCTGCTTTACACTACATCACACACACATACATACTGCAGCCTGTTATCGCGTATGTCTGTCATTTCCGACAGCAGCACTCCAGCTCCAGTGAAGGCTCTTTGAAAATGCTCCGTTAAACAGGGATTAGCACACCGAACCGTGACAGCCCTTGAACTTTTAAAACAAGTCCTTGGAACTTCTAATAGAGCAATTTGTTTCTCACTGTGCCACAGACAATATGGAAGAATATTCACACAGAGGAGGGGACGGTGGGCCATAAAAAAAACATCTCTTGCACTCAGTGTCTTGATTCTTCCAACGGCTCACTTCAAATTCGAGTCTGTATACCACACACATGAGCAGGTAGAGAAAGAATTACCTGAACTAGCAGAGTAAAGGATTCGTGAATGGCCAGACCATCATACCTCACTGAGCTTGTTGGAGGCCAGGTCCCCCAGTAGCAGGGTATCAGAAGTGTGGCCCACCAGATAGCGGTCCTTCCCCATGATCTTCACCTCGTCTATCTCATAGCCGTAATGGGACTTCAGCACCACCCGCATCCCTGTAGACAGGTTCTTTACAATCACCTGGAGACACATTGTTCAGTTAGTAAGTCAGAGCCTCAAACCCGCAAGGAAATAAGTCACAAATAACTGTTGGGAGGGTGGTGTGATGATAAGTGAAGCTCAATACAACCATGTCTCTGAGCCACAACTCAAGGACTCAAGTTGAACATTCCCCGTCAGATTAACTGCAGTGCCCCGCTATCGTTCTGAACTGAAGGAGGTGAATACCACAACGTACCTGACTCAGTCCCACATAAGTAATCTCAAATTTGTTCTTGTAGATGCTCCTCCGTAGGCAGCAGTCAAACTGTTCCACTCCCCCACACAGTGTACCCTGAACACAGGGATTGACAAAAACATGTTTATGAAGCTGTCACAAAAGTTAGAATTGCGAAAAGCTGTGAAAGGCAACGTGTAGTCTACTTTCTACAGTACTGGGAGCTAAATCAAGTATTTCATTACTGTTGCGAACAGGTGTGTTCGTTCATGTATGGTTACTCACTGCACAGAGGCGTGAGCCATCCTTCTTCCAGGCCAAGGCAGTGATGGTGTACAGGTTTGGAATCTCTTTAGGGGAGGCTTCGTCCCATGCACCTTTCCGAGGACCCCAGTTGAAGACTCTCAATCTGAAATTATATAATTTGAACAAAACAGTTTATCACTCAGAACTTCCTGCTTCCATGCAATGTAAGATAAGTTTGTAATATCATGCTTATTACTTGTATACTGATGTATCAAAATGAAGACTGACCGGTCATAGCTGCCGATGACCACAGACTGTCCACTGGGACTGGTGGCAGCCACAGTGAACTCTTTCTCCGAGCGGTCTCGGCTGTAGTCAAAAGTCTGCTGGATGTGACCCTCCCTGCCATAGGCCACTATCTTCTTGTCACATCCAGCCACTATGATGCTATTGGTGCCCCATGCCAAGGCATATGGTGGGCAAGGGTGGGTCAACAATTTGCCCTGTAAAAAGATTGGAGAGACATGCATCAACGCATCTACCTGATAAGATGTTGTTTTTTTTAACAGTGAAATGTGAGAGCAAAAGGTTTGACCCAAGGAGTACTTTGAGAAAATTCCCAGGGACACATTGAAATGATTTAATGTCAGTATTGGGTACAGTACCTGAGATTCTCCTGAGCCTTCGTCATCAAAGAAATATCTTACAACAGTCCCGTCTGCATGGCCTGAGAGCATGCCCTTCCCAGAAACACTAGCAGACAGAGAGGAGTACAGCATTCGAGCTACAACATCAGACTATAACTTTGAATGAGAGGGTTTAAAGAAAGAAAAAGAAAGAAAGGCACATACTTTGATGTCAATGAGACAACATAGGAATCTGTTCCGTAGACCGTAGATGACTTGTTTGTTTTTGTGTTGGCAAGGCGAACCTGGGAGGAAGCAAACAAAACTTATCAAGATCCAACACAATGTTCTGAAAACTCATAGTACTTCCTGTAATTGAAAATACTGGCAGTAAAAAAACATTGATTGTGTAAATGACTTACCTTTCCCTCCGCTAATCCAAAAACGATAGCGTGTTCTGCTGGCCATAGCAAACAAGTCAAAGCACTCTGAAACACAATGAGATTGGTTTTAAATTGACTGTTGTTTGTATTTTGGTAAATAACTCAAAAGAGAGCTTGAACATAGTTCTATCTCATCCCAGAAATGTGTGATTACTTACTGTCTGTACAAATTTGTTGCAGATGACCTTTTTCTCACCCCTGTGAGAAATAAAGAAGAAACATCACACTTGAGACAAAGAGATGGTAGAGAGGGCCATCTGTGAATCCAAACCTAGCCTAAATACAAATACCAGAAGCATTCTTACCATTCCTCTCCGATTTTGTAGACATAGATTATGTTATCAGTTTGGGCAATGGCAATTTTTGTGGAGTCAGGAGAAAATGCCATGGCCTTGACAACATAGCTCTTCTTTCCATACTGCAAGACGATACATATCACAAGAACATTATCACTCTATCGAAAATCCAGATTCAGTTGCAAGCTGTGTGTGAGTGTTTCTGGGAAAAGCTTCCGGTATCAAACTGGTCAGACAAAAGGTTGTGTGTACACCATTGATGAGAGGATTACATGATAGTCAAACTTGACTACTGAGATGCCTACTAACCTTAGAGTCTGCAGGCTTAGTAGAGAACTTATCCCTTTTCTCTCCTTGCTCATCGTACAGTAAGACCACTCTGTCCACAGTGCATACAGCAAATTTGCTATTATTCGGTGCCCATGTCATACAAGTCACTTTTGCAGCTCCCTCCTGTGGTAAAGGGACAACAAATTGGATACCATGTCAGTATAGTTACTTCGCACGGGTAACTAGCTGTAGCCTCAGTGAACCTGGCAGTGTTTTTCGTCAATCCTGCCTCTGGACACACACCAAAAAGTCTACACACACACCAAAAAGTCTACACACCCTGACCTCTAGGACCTTCAGTTGAAGAAAAAAATGGACATAAGTTAGCTAACGTTAGTAAAAAGTTATCTAGCTAGTTAAGGACACTTGCTGAGGCTTGCTAGATATCTATCAATCAATCAATCAATCAAATGTATTTATCAAGGCCTTTTTACATCAGCAGATGTCACAAAGTGCTATACAGAAACTCAGCCTAAAACCCCAAACAGCAAGCAATGCAGACGCACAAAGACATTGTTCATCTGGATATCGCCACATGAAACCGAATCTCATCGGGATGCAGTTGTATACATTTCACATCTGCATTACTCTGGATTATTGACGCTGGTGAAGAAACCTATGCTGTTCCCTTTTAAGGTGGGAATTGAATAAGTAACTGTGCCTAAGTGACAGTATACTTTGCACCACGTGTGCCATCAGACCATCCGAAAGACATGACCAGGTTGAGAAAAGTGCTGTGAGATGAAGGGACAGATAACAGCAATAGCCTAGGTTGGAGACCTAAAGGGCACTAAGTGTGGAGATTTCTGTTTAGTGTGATGCAGGAAAATAAGAGACTGCTATCCTGTAATACTGACTTTCAATGTGGGGCTGGTGGCAGCAATATATACATTTACGGTGAAGCTGGAGGTAGAAAATTCAGTACATAACACATCGAGGTATACTAGGGCTAGCTAGCAGCAAGCTAACGTCAGTCATCAAAGCATTCTAGTTTGTTAGCTAACGTTAGCTGAGGTGGTTAACGTTACTAGCTAATGTAGTAATAAAATGGCCGAGCTTACTTGGGGCGTTAAAAGCGTCTTCAGATGCTTTAGTTGCATGGTTGAAATCTATACTAATCTATGTAACTGATGTAATGTGTAGTCTTTATAATATAATCCCGAAGTTACTGCTGTTTACGTTAGCTAACGTTAGAATTGGTTATGTTGATAATGGAGGCAGACATTTTTCAAAACATCCGTTCACCCTGGTTACAGTTGTCTGGCACGTATGTGGGCGTGTTACCCAAAAACGTCTGACGACAGCACGCACGAAAGTATGCAGAGCTTGGATATATATATATTTTACATTTTAACTATAAAATATTTGTAAATATAATAACAGCTAGCAAAGCTAGCTTTACATCGAAACGCATCAAATAGAACAGTGCTATTAAAATGCAAAAGAAACTACATTGGAGATGCCGGGGATTGAACCCGGGGCCTCATACATGCAAAGCATGCGCTCTACCACTGAGCTACATCCCCATTCTAACGCTTAACCTCTGAAAAGCTGATATGATATCGCTATAGGCTGTTCAGTTTCATGTGTTAAGAAGCTGGTTGGGTTGTGTATTGGAGGACGCATGACATTCAACCTTCGTCTCTCCCAAGCCCGTACGGGAGTTGTAGCAATGAGACAAGTGGATACCACGAAATTGGGGAGAAAAAGGGGTAAAATTAAAATAATAATAATAATAATAAAAAAATGAAAAAAATATGGGAGGGAAAGGGAGCGATTGTTGTTCAATTTGAGGAGTAATGGGGTTGAAGAGACAGGATTAAGTGAACTGCTGGGAAAATCTTCAGGGGATGTTGTATTTATTTCAGTGGCGATTTTAGCATGTATATCCTGGTGCGGCAAACAAAAAACAAGAACATTGTAGATGCATGCCAGCAATTCCACTACACAACACTAAACAATACATTAATTGCACTATAATGGTGACAAACGGTGCTCAACAGCAGTCGCAACACCTTACAACTGCTACACCTCCACACATCAGTGTAGCCTTGTCTGGCACTGAAACAGTTAATTCAGCCTCATTTACTGCCTTTGAAAAAAACAGCTGGTATGGCTGACTTTCTTAAACAAATGTGGTTTCTACTGACAATTGAGATGTACAAACGATGCCATAAGGGAACGACGAGTGGATAAGAGGCAATCCGTAATTTCGAAGGACGGACTTGGTCAATACAACTATTTATTCAACACTTTTGAAATGTACAGCAACAGAATTCAGAATATGGACAGTTCTTACAATTTTCTCCCTGTACACCAAGTCAGAACAGTAGGATAAATAAAGGGGGCATATAAGCAGACATTGAAAGCTCTTACAATATTTGATGATTACATTTCTCTAAAACAGGCTATAGGCTACATGTGCACTACCAAGTCAGAACAGTAGGCGAAAGTAGGGGAAACGGGGACAAATTATTAGGTTGAGGCACATGGGCTACTAACAGCTTACTACACAACATACACTTAATATTACTTTCTTAGCTACCATATACATATCTCCCTGGTATATTACATCATTTAGGCAGCAGCATACAATACATTTTTGTACTCACCTTGTTGTTCCTTGGACTTCACAGATAATGAGGATATCTTATTCGTCTGCCTGTTTTCAAACATCTTACAAGGTAAGCTTCGATTTGGTCTGTGTTTGAGATATAGCTACATGGGGGGCATCAAATTATTCCTTAGGTTGTTAGGAACCACACTTGACACCACTTACTAAAACATCTGCCCATTTCTAGTTGTTAGGTCTATCAAACCCATTTTTTCCCTGGTATTGTTCACATGTTGTGGAAGCCATTTGATGTGTTTCCAGCTCTAGTCAGCAATAATTCACTTATAGCTTGTCAATGAAAGATGACTTTCAAAATAAAAATAAAAGTTATTTTGTGTGTGCTTGAGCTTGTTTATTCTGAACTATATACTGTAACTCCTATCTTCTGATCATTTCCTCATAATCTTCCAGATGTCATCTTTCCAAATATATCAAGTTCTTGCATGTCAGAATCATATAATTACACATGAATAGCAGTTACTTTTGGGTATGCCTATTTAGGTGGAAATCTACATTTTGCCATTACATTTAAGAGGATATATTATCAAACGGCAATTGAACTGTGAGAAATCACCTGCTGTGTGTAGAGACCAGCGGTCCCGGTTGCTGTCAGCTGGAATGTTGTCATTAATGCATTGTTTGAGTGGTTGACAAGATGCATTCTGGTCGGCGGCCAGTCACCACAAACCGTGTCGCTTGCAAAACTGCTTGCGTTTTTCTGCCCACCACCCTATTCCCATTGAAGTCTATGAGACCTCTTTGCCACTTACCGCAGCCTGTCTGTAAGAACCTTAAGTGTTGTGGTGTTCTGTTTTTTTGCTACCGTTTTTCCCAGTTGTGTAATGCTGTCCTCCTGCTTATTCTAGGGTTCAGACTGAATGCAGTGGTAAACGTGCTGGTCATAATTGACAGCAGCAATATACATTTACATAAATTAGGCATGGCGGAATTCCTTGTTTTGAGTCTTTGTGTTTCTCTCATTCTGCTGGAGTTTACCTAGTATTTCATAATAAAAATACCTTACACATCCAGTTGTTTCTCCATTTGTAACTCACCCACCTATCAGGTATCAAGGTAAGACCCAGATGCAGACCGTGTCGAAGTAACAATGTTTATTACAGCAACAGGCGCAAAGGTACAGGACAGCAGGCTCAGGTCAGGCAGATGTCAGTAATTAAGAGGTGGGGCAAAGGTACAGGATGGCAGGCAGGCTCAGGGGCAGGCAGAGTGGTCAGACAGGTGGGTACAGGGTCAGGACAGGCAAGGGTCAAAAACCAGGAGGCTGAGAAAAGAGAGACTGGGGAAAAAGCAGGAGCTTACACAAAAACGCTGGTTGACTTGACAAACTGGCAAGTGAGGCTGACCGTAACCCCGAGCTTCTCCAAAAAGGCCCTCCAAACTCGTGAAGTGAATTGGGGGCCACGGTCGGAGATGATGTCCTCGGGAAGGCCATAATTCCAGAAGACCTGCTGGAAGAGTGCCTCAGCAACCTGGAGAGCAGTGGGGAGACCAGGAAGAGGGATTAATCGACATGACTTTGAAAATCTATCCACTACCACCAGAATGGTGGTGAAACCATCAAGAGGTGGGAAGATCGGTTACAAAGTCAGTGATAGATGTGACCAAGGTCAATGATGTGACCAAGCGGCAGGAGCTTCCCTGCTGGAGCATTCCGGGGGGACTTAGTTTGAGCACATACGGAATAGCAGTTCTATAGGACTCTCAACCGACGTGGCTCCACAGGGGACAGGGAAGCAGGTCTTCCGGGCATTCAGATGACCAGTCTGTGATTTTCATCCTCAACCATGAGATTGTAGGGTTATGGTGTTGGATCCAAGGGAGGCCGAGGATGATTTTGTGAACTGATGCACTTGAAGAAGGAGATGCTCTCCTGGTGATTGTACTCCATGGTGAAAGTGAGTGGTTGAGTGATGTGTGTGATGGTCCCAGATCTTAATGGCCGACAATCGAAACCTTGAACCGTAAAAGGAGAGGAGAGCAGGTAGATGGTAATGTTTAGGGAGGAGGCAAGGGTCTGATCCATAAAGTTCTCTGCAGCGCCGGAATCCACTAAAGTTGTATACACAGTGCATGAGGGACAGTCAGCCAGAGTGAAGGACACCAAAAAGAGTCTAGCATGAAGAGCTGAATCTGGAATACTCACTCCTGATCCAGGGGATGAAACATCACGTGACTGTCCCTCTGCTCTAGTGGATCCCGGATTCTGACATACTTGTGTGGGCAAGGAGGGCTGATCCCGAGTACTCGCCGAAGGAGGGAGAGAAGCCGGCATATGGCCATCGCAATGAGTGCGTCCCGGGTCAGGTTGTTGTCCCGACATTCCAGTTCCCTCTGGACATTCTCACGCAGACCTCTTCGGATTAGTGTGCAAAGCGGATCATTTCATTCACTGGAAGCTGCTACTGTCCGGAAGGTGAGCGCATACTCAACAGCCGTCTGATTCCCCTGCTGTAGCTGAAGCAGACGCTGACCCCCCTCTCTGCCCTCCACAGGATGATCGAAAATGCATTTAAACAGAGCCATGAACCCCTAATAAGAATCTAGCTCCTCCTCTCCTTTCGCCCAGACAGCTGTAGCCCATTCCAATGCCCACCAGGTCAGTAGAGAAATAACCTTTTCTCCCCAATTAAGGTGGCACCAAACAAGAGTTTGGTGGCACCTTAATTGGGGAGAACGATCTTGTGGTAATGGCTGGAGCGGAATGGGTGGAATGGTATCAAATACATAAAACACATGGTTTCCATGTATTTGATGCCATTCCATTTGCTCCGATCCAGCCATTATTATGAGCCGTCCTCCCCCCAGCAGCCTCCACTGCTGCACTGTAGGCAGCAACGTTTGAACAATCCCCTTGTTTGAATTGGTCTTAAAATCTTCTTCTTCTTCTGTGAATTTTATATGGGGTTGGCGACCAACTTTAAGCTGCATTACCACTACCAACTGGACTGAAGTGTGGACCAAAGACAGTGAAGGTCTAATCCTACCCAATAATCTTGTTTCCCTAAGAAATACTTAATTAAATAATACATCCCCTGAAGATTTCCCCAGCAGTTCACTTAATCCTGGCTCTTAAACCCCATTACTCCTCAAATCTAATAACAATCGGTCCCTTTCCCTCACATATTTCTGGCACTGAAATAGAGGAGCTCCCGAGTGCCGTAGCAGTCTAAGGTACTGCATCTCAGTGCTAGAGGCATTGATACAGACCCTGGTTTGATCTCGGGCTCTATCACAACTGGCGTGATCGGGCGTCCCATAGTGAGGCGCACAATTGGCCCAGCATCGTCCGGTTAGGGGAGGTTTGGCCTGGTAGGCCGTCATTGTAAATAAGAATTTGTTCTGAACTGACTTACCTAGTTAAATAAATAAAAATAACATGTTCCACTGTCTACATTTGACAATAATCACACCACCCAGTCGAAAGTTTCTCCATCAATTTAAATGTATTATTGTGCCTTGTGCGTCCATGTCTCAGACATGTCACTACACTTCTGTCTCTTCCCTTGTCAGTGCACTTGAGAAGATTGCTACCTCCACCTTTTCCTGGAACTTATACAGGTGTCTTCTCTTTCTCTCCATGGTTCTAAAATCCCTATGGGAAAAATGAATGATGTGAATACAATGAAAAAAATGCATTGATGTGTAATATTGTTATTACTGTAACAATAAAATACAAATAAATTTATATATAAATTAAAAATGAATGATGAAATAACGACTGGAACCATTTCCGTGTTTGACCGCTAGGGTTTATGGGTATTATGACGTTTTCACTGTGGGGTTCTATGTAAACACGGTGAGGTCGCTGAAAAGTTCCACACTGTTAGTGCGGCATGCGGACCTAGCGCTCAGTTTTCGGCATACAACATTCCTTCATGTCGTTTTTGACGCTTTATTTTGTTTGCAAATAAACCAACACAATAATTTGTCTTTCTTTTAACTTAGCCATTTTCAAGCAAGATTTTTGCTCGTGCATCCTCATTAGCATCTGGCCAGCGTGTGTTTCACGTGGGCAAGCATTGCGGAACTGAAGCATCGATCCGACAAAAAGCTGATATTGCTTCCCATAATCGAATCGAAGACTGTGTTGATTCTGTATAATTACAGTATTGACAATTTTATTTAAAAAAATGGCAACCCTGATTTTAGAAGATGGGACCACGTTCAAGGGCCGCCTTTTCGGGGCAAATGCGTCAGTGTCTGGTGAAGTTGGTAAGTCGTATTTTATGAGAAGAAAGCTAGTTAGCCCATCGCATTGCAACATCTGTCTAATGTAGTTATGTTCTAAGTTATACAGATATTCTAATGGGTAACGTTAACTACCTATATGTTACCCACAAAGTGGTCTGCATGTAACCCCCAAAGTTGTGCGTGCCCTGTAGTAGTATGACCCATAACCTCTGACCCCTTCATTTATCCTTATTTCGGCTAAGCATTTTAGCTAACCCTGTTCCTAACTATAACCTAATTCTCCTACCCTGCTACCAAAAGTCACTTCTGGTCATCGCTGTATTCCACCTAATCAGAACTCAATTTCAGTCAGTTTGAACAACTTATGAACATGTTTCTCCTGTATTGTCCTTGCTGTTTATTTATTTTGTATTTTTTAACCCATATTTAACTAGGCAAGTCAGTTAACAAATACAATAATGGCATACCCCGGGCCCTATGGGACTCCCAATCACGGCCGGATGTGATACAGCCCGGATTCGAGCCAGGGACTGTAGTCTCTTGCACTGAGATGCAGTGCCTTAGATTGCGGCGCCACTCGGGAGCTCACCGCTGTACCTTGTCCCATACATTGTAATGGAGATGTAGCTAGCATTAATTTAGATTGTAAGGTCTAGTTCTTTCAATCCACGTGTACTAATAAATGGAGCACAGTGCACATTTCCAAAGTTCAAGTTGCATCACCTTTTTCAAAATGTGCCAAATCGGAATTGAATCACTTCTCACTAATTTGCACTTTGCTATGAAAACTGAAAAATTGACCTGATAATTTTTTCCAGTGTTCCAGACAGGCATGGTTGGGTACCCAGAGGCCCTGACTGACCCGTCCTACATGTGTCAGATCCTCACCCTCACCTACCCTCTGCAGGGCAACTATGGTATACCCCAGGATGAGGAGAGCGACTTTGGACTCAGCAAGGTGGGTGGAGTTGGCATGGAGTCAGCGTTTCAAAGAAGCGTCCCAACAGAAATAGTGGGTGGAGAAAAGTATATTGCCCTCATTGACCACAAGCACCTGTTTGAATGTAATGTTATATTATTTTTTCCCCTCAGTGGTTTGAGTCTTCTAAGATCCACGCTGCAGCCCTCATCGTCGGAGAGGTCTCCCAGAACCCCAGCCACTGGAGCTCAGCCATGTCTCTGGACCAGTGGCTCAAAGAGCAGGGCATCCCTGGCCTAGAGGGTCAGTAGAGTTATCATTCTAAACATCCTGGTACTGTATCAGATGTTGTCTGAATCTGTGTTTTGATATGTGCTGTCTACAGTAGAGCCTCTACACTAGAGGTTGCAGTTAATGCTCTTGCTGTGACACTGTAGGAGTTGACACCCGTCGTCTCACCAAGAAGATCCGTGAGAAGGGTACAATGCTGGGGAAGCTGGTTGTGGACGGAACACCCGAGGCCAACGTTCCATTTGACAACCCTGACCAGAGGAACCTTGTCAAGGAGGTGTCCATGAAGGTACGGTGTTGCTATGTTTAAGCTTGACCCTGTCATGCTTCTTTAGTGTTACGATCCTGAAACTTCCGCAATCAAATGCCAGTTGTTTTGTGTGGATTGCATAACACTGAATCTGTAGCTTAACACATTGCAAGTCGGTGAAACGCCAAATGTTTTCTCTCACCACAGTGGTTAGGCAGATGCCTAATCCTTCTCAGGATGTAAGTACCTTTTCTGTCTGTGTTGAGCAGGAGCCCCGGGTGTTCAACCCCAGTGGTGCTGTCAGGATCACAGCTGTAGACTGTGGCATTAAGTACAACCAGATCCGTTGCCTGTGTCAGAGAGGGGCCTGTGTCACTGTGGTGCCCTGGGATCACCCACTGGACAGCACAGGTTAGTCACAGCTGGTTACTGCACTGGGTTTCATAAACAATTCAGAGATTTCTCCCTGTTCCCCTGTTTTGCCTTTTATCTCTCCCCTGCCTTAATCTTTACCCTGGAGCATCTGACCTGCAAAGTTAGTTCCAGCCATGATGCCATGAAGTTCTATTGTATGTGAAATAGTTTGTATTATAACATTTGTTTTGGCTATGCTGACAAAGTTGCGGTCCTTTTCAGATTTTGATGGGCTGTTCCTCAGCAACGGCCCTGGGGACCCCCAGTTCTGTACGGAGACCATAGACAACGTGAGGAAGGTGGTGTGTGTGGACAACCCCAAGCCTGTGTTTGGTATCTGCCTGGGCAACCAGCTTCTCTCCCTCGCCATCGGAGCAAAAACCTACAAGATGAAGTTAGTACAGGGACAGGGCACTACAGGGTTGTCCTGACTTGTCACTTTCTCTTTCTCCTTAAGTTCTGCTTACTGTCTTTGTTTGGTTTCAAAGAGAACAAAGCCAGTGGTGCTGACTGTTTTTGCTATTGTTTGGCCCCCTCCCTCAGATGTCAGTTCTCCCCAGGCCCCTCTTTATTTATCTGGGAGCGTTCTGGTGTGAAATGAGCATTCCTGCTTAGCGTAGAAGTTTGGACATAGCCTAGCTGGGTTGCTGGAAAGGCCTGGTTTGTTTTGGTAAGACTCCTGGGATTGTTACGTTGTTAGCGTTCCGTTAGTCTCAAGGCCAGATGAGATGCCAGCTTCCTTTTGTCCCTCTGGAATGCAATGCAATGCAGTCAGTCAGTGGAAAGCAGAACAGTTTAGAGGATTTAAAGCAAGACCTTTGCACTGTGCAGGTGTCAAGTAAGGATTCTGCAGGAGCACTATGAATCTGCATCTGGAATAGAGCTCAACCATTGAATAATAGAATTTGACTAAAAACACTTGTCTGTTTCAGGTATGGGAACCGTGGCCATAATCAGCCCTGTATCCACAAGGGCACAGATCGCTGTTTCATCACATCTCAGAACCATGGCTTTGCTGTGGATCCCCTGACCCTGCCACAGGGCTGGGACGTGCTCTTCACCAACGCCAATGACCAGACCAGTGAGGGCATCGTGCACAACACCAAACACATATTCAGGTACCATCTACCAATGGGAACTAATTCGCTGCTTCCAGCCTTTCAACTTGTTTAAAGGCCCAATGCAGCTGTTTTTTTTTACATCAAAACATTTCTGGGTAACACTTTAAATGTTTTATTAAAATGTGCAAAAATAGCTTTTGAGACAAACTTTCTCAAGCAAGAATTTTGCTAGGACTGTCTGAGAGGGGAAAACTATCTTGCAGAGGTTTGGAACTCTTTTGTTATTGGTCCATTAACCATTCTACCGCATAGTGACGTCACTGTGGAAAGCCGAAACTCCTGCCAATGCAAACCTCTTGATTAGAAGGTCCTGTGTATATTGTATTTTCAACCAGCAACTATCAGGAAATGACACTGATCAAATGTTGTCACACTTTTACAGTGTTTTCATCAGCTGTTGTACAAAACACAGGAAAACAGAATTGACTGCACTAGGCCTCTAATTGGAAAAGATGGCAGACAACAAAATAACCCTCCAAGATACAGGAAGTTGAAAACCAGATATTGTTTTACCCATGTCATTCCAGTGTCCAGTTCCACCCAGAGCACATGGCAGGCCCCACTGACCTGGTCAGTCTGTTTGATGTGTTTCTGGACACAGTCAGAGACCACAAGGAGGGCAAGAGTGTCAAACCAGGTTAGACATGCGTTCATCTCAACTGTTCTTACATATGTATTCCACCTTTAGGGTATAGTAACACCTCTCCCTTCCTCTAGTGAAGCAGAGACTGACAGAGCACCTGACCTATCCTGGATCTACCAATCCGGAGGAATTTGTTCGGCCACGCAAAGTCCTAATCCTGGGTTCTGGAGGCCTCTCCATCGGACAGGCTGGGGAGTTTGACTATTCTGGCTCTCAGGTGAAACACACTACCAATCCCAGTGACGATCCAACAGCAGGTGTTAGGAGCAGTATCATTTAAGAGTATTTGAATTAATCAGACACTATGTCCAACCCTCCCCCAGGCCATAAAAGCATTGAAGGAGGAGAACATTCAGACTGTGCTCATCAACCCCAACATCGCCACGGTGCAAACCTCCAAGGGTCTGGCTGACAAGGTTTATTTCCTGCCTCTCACCCCGGAGTATGTCACTCAGGTAAGGAAGGCTAATGGAATGGTCACTGCTACATGCGCCATCTTCCAGTCACTGATTTCTGATCAGTGCTCAACAAGCAAAGCATGTTTATTACATCTCTCAGGTACTCAGAACTGATAGAAGATCAGTAAGGAGCATGGTTGACCTACGGTTGATATTCATTCAGTGAGTGAGAACTGACCCTCTGCCCTATTTCGCCTGTCCAGGTGATAAAGAATGAGCGTCCAGACGGGGTCCTCCTGACCTTCGGGGGGCAGACTGCTCTTAACTGCGGGGTGCAGCTGACCAAGAGGGGAGTGCTGAAGAAGTATGCAGTGCGTGTGCTGGGGACGCCGGTGGCTTCCATCGAGATGACTGAGGACAGGAAGATCTTTGTGGAGAAGATGGAGGAGATCAATGAACACGTGGCGCCCAGCGAGGCCGCTGTGTCTGTGGAGCAGGTAAGGAGAAGGGCTTGGGACAAATGTCACGCACACTCTCCTTCTCACACACACATTGACCCATACTGATTGTCACTTGTACGTTGATTGGAATCAGCCTGTTAATCTGTTTGACTGTTGTGGGCTTTTGCTTTTTGATGTGTATTTTGATGTGTTCTGGTCTTTTCTGTGTGTCCTAGGCGGTGGCGGCTGCAGAGCGTATTGGCTACCCTGTCCTGGTGCGCTCGGCCTTTGCCCTGGGCGGACTGGGCTCTGGCTTTGCCAATAACCGGGAGGAGTTGACCTCTCTGGTGACATCTGCCTTCGCCCACACTTCCCAGGTCCTAGTGGACAAGTCCCTGAAGGGCTGGAAAGAGATTGAGTATGAGGTGGTCAGAGACGCCTACGACAACTGTATCACCGTAAGTAGAGGGACATCACTATGCATATATTTGTTACTATGTAAGTACTATGTACAGGTAACTGCCAAAATAAAGGAAACATCAAGTGTCTTAATAGCCAGAACGGCTTCAATAGGCCTTTGCATAGATTCTGGAACTCTATTGGAGGGATGCGACACCATTCTCCCACAAGAAATTCCATAATCTCGTGTTTTGTTGATGGATGTGGAAAACGCTGTCTCAGGCGCCAATCCAGAATCTCCCGTAAGTGTTCAATTGGGTTGAGATATAGTGACTGAAACAGACATGGCATATGGTTTACATCGTTTTCATGCTCAACAAACCATTCAGTGACCACTCATTCCCTGTGGATGGGGGCAATGTCATCCTATCGGGGCATAGCCATGGTAGCCTGTCCAGCATTTTTTATACATGAACCTTAGCATGATGGGATCTTAATTGCACCAACTTTGAATATACTTTGTATCCCTCATTCAAGTGTTTCTGTTATTTTGGCAGTTACCTGTATATTTGTTACTATGTGTTTTTATTTTCAATTTTATTATGCATTTGACTGTTATGGCTAATCTTTAGAGTTTATACGTCCTTATTTGTTTAAACGTGAATCTTCCTTTATCAAGCATGTTAAGGATGTTTTTCTATCCTGTAGGTATGTAACATGGAGAACATTGACCCTCTGGGTATCCACACTGGGGAGTCCATCGTGGTGGCGCCCAGTCAGACGCTCAACGACTATGAGTACAACATGTTGAGGAACACCGCCATCAAGGTCATCAGACACCTAGGCATCATTGGAGAGTGTAACATCCAGTACGCCCTCAACCCTGAGTCTGAGCAGGTAATGGTCCATACTGACTTTGTGATCGTTTATACTAGTGTTAACCCATAAATTGTGTCCACTGCAAAGACAATGTATATTTCGGGATGGTTAAATGTTTTCAATGTGAACTTAAACGACTAAAACCAGATATAAAGTATGTAGAAAAGGTGATGGAGCTATATATTTTTTAAACAAGATCATCTTTGATCACCTAAATAAAAGATGGACAGTCAGGGAGAATCTAAAATATCATGGCATGGGCCCCCATTTGATTTTTGTTATAATTGAGTCACTCCGATAGCATACGAACACAGCATAAGAATGGCAAAATGTGTAGAATTGCAGGAAACTTGCTTTAAAGCAGTAAAATTTTATATTTTCCACGTGACAATGTTTAGAATTCCAGGAAATTAGATTTAAAACACCAACATATTGTCTCTGCAGCCAAGAGGAGGGCCTCTAAAACCGCGCCTTTGCCTACGCCCACTGCCTCCCCCATCCTAACTTTGTCACGGCTGAAAAAATCTTGTGGGGGAAACGCTGAACGTGTTCTGATATTTTAAAATGTTTCTACTGTATAGCAATCTAAATCAGTGTTTTTGTGCTGCAGTACTACATCATTGAGGTGAATGCCCGTCTGTCTCGGAGCTCAGCTCTGGCCAGTAAAGCTACAGGATATCCCCTGGCCTACGTGGCTGCCAAGCTGGGATTGGGCATCCCGCTACCTGTCCTCAAGTGAGTTTATTCACGTTTTGTGGCCTGATGTCAGGTTAAGAATTGCATTTTGGCATTGATCTACTAATACCATGGTTCTAACAGGTAATGTTTGTTATTGTACAGGAACTCTGTGACCAACCAGACCACAGCTAACTTTGAGCCCAGTCTGGACTACTGTGTGGTGAAGGTCCCTCGCTGGGATCTCAGCAAGTTCCTGCGCGTCAGCACCAAGATAGGTAGCTCCATGAAGAGCGTTGGTAAGAGGACAAGCACTTTTTTTATTAATGATCTAATTTGGGAGCAGTAGAGTGCCTTATCTGCCTGCTATCTGTAGGGGCAGATGATTCTACCACCACTCGGGTTGCATTGCAAGTTCACACAAAGGAGTTGGTTGATAGTTGGTTAACACAGTTTTTGTCTGTGACCTTTTGTAGGAGAGGTGATGGCCATCGGCCGCAGCTTTGAGGAAGCCTTCCAGAAGGCTCTACGAATGGTGGATGAGAACTGTGTGGGCTTTGACCACACCATCAAACCAGTGTCTGACGAGGTAAGCTCACTCACCTTTTATTACCTGTCTTATTCCTCTTGGCTGCATTTTATGTGAACAGTTCTGACATGCCTCTGTCCTGTGGTCTTACAGGAGCTGCAGACCCCGACAGACAAACGTATCTTTGTTCTGGCGGCTGCTCTCAGGGCGGGCTATACAGTGGACCGCCTTTACGACCTGACCAAGATCGACCGCTGGTTCCTTCACAAAATGAAGAACATCACGGACCATGAGAAGGTGCTGGAGTCGTACAACCAGGACGAGAGCGCCATGCCTCTGGAGGTGATGAGGAAAGCCAAGCAGCTGGGCTTCTCCGACAAACAGATTGCCCTGGCTGTGCAGAGGTACAGTACTGTGAAACTCCTGTAGCCCGTTGTTCACGTTTCAAAACATCATTAAAAGTTGAGGCGGGTGCATGAAAAACATACAAAATAAATGAGAGATTCTTCATTGATACGATGACGAGTCGGAATGGGACACATTCTGTCTGGGTTATGTTTTGTGTGTCTGGGTTCAGTTCCTCAGAGCAGTGAGAGGGGGAAAAAAAAGACTTGGTTTGAAATGTCTGTTTTTAAAATGAACTTGTCTGAACTCTGACCATTAAACCTATGTCTCTCTCCAGTACGGAGCTGGCGGTGAGGAAGATGCGTAGAGATTGGAGCATCCTGCCTGTGGTAAAGCAGATCGACACTGTGGCGGCAGAGTGGCCCGCCTACACCAACTACCTGTACCTGACCTATAACGGTACAGAAAACGACCTGGGCTTTGGAGATCCCCATGTCATAGTAATTGGCTCTGGGGTTTACCGCATCGGCAGCAGTGTGGAGTTTGACTGGTGCGCTGTGGGCTGCATTATGGAACTCAGGAAGGTAAGTCGATTTCTGCTTTGTGCAGAATAGCTCTCATTTATTAGAAGAATGTTGAACAAAAGCTGATATTGTCATGATTTGCTGTGTTTTAATGCTGTTTAGATGGGCTATAAAACCATCATGGTGAACTATAACCCAGAGACTGTCAGCACAGACTACGACATGTGTGACCGTCTCTACTTCGATGAGATCTCCTTTGAGGTAAGAATGCTCGACTGATGGCATGGTCCCAACTCACTATCTTTCAAACATTTTATTTTGTTGTTTTTCATCGTACAATAATCAACATTCAAACTTACTTGATCTAATGCTTTTATCACCTGAGCAAAGGGCCTCAACACCTCGCCATCAAACCCTGTTTCATGCATGGTATGTTGCCATGACCATTAAGCTCCATTATCTCCTCCAGGTTGTGATGGACATCTATGAGATGGAGAACCCAGAGGGAGTGATTCTGTCCATGGGGGGCCAGCTGCCCAACAACATCGCCATGTCCCTCCACAGGCAGCAATGTCGTATATTGGGCACCTCCCCGGAGTTCATCGACTCTGCTGAGAACAGGTTCAAGTTCTCCCGCATGCTGGACACCATTGGCATCAGCCAGCCCCTGTGGAAGGAACTCACTGAGATTGAGGTCAGCACAGAACAGGGCTTCTAATCCATTAATTTTGAATTTCAAACCATTAATGACGAGGTTATAGGTCTTGGTTGCAGATGAGTCAATCTCAAGTTGGATAGAAATTGTGGCACACACTATCCCATAACGGAAAAGTATAAATGTTTGCAAATGTATTGAAAATTAAATACAGAAATATCTAATTTACATAAGTATTCACACCCCTGAGTCAATACATGTTAGAATCAAATTTGGCAGCGGTTACAGCTGTGTGTCTTTTAAAAGCTTTGCACACCTGGATTGTACAATATTTGCACATTATTAGCTCTAACAAGCTAGTTGTTGGTCATTGCTGGACAGCCATTTTCAAGCCCTGCCATAGACTTAAGCCGATTTAAACATTTTTTTTTTTTTTTAACTAGGCCACTCAGGAACATTCAATGTCGTCTTGGTAAGCAAGTCCAGTGTATATTTGGTCTTGTGTTTTAGGCTATTGTCCTCCTGAAAGTTGAATTGGTCTCCCAGTGTCTGTTGGAAAGCAGACAGGACCAGATTTTCTTCTACGATTTTGCCTGTGCTTGGCTTTATTGTATATTTAGTAAAGACATATGTTTTATTTTATCCTACAAAACTCCCTAGTCCTTGCTGATGACAAGCATACCCATAACATGATGCAGCCACCATCATGCTTGAAAATATGAAGAGTGGTACTCCGTAATGTGTTAGCCCCGAACATAATGCTTCGTTTTCAGAATGGAGGTTTTTTTCTTGACACATTTTTTGCAGTTTTACTTCAGTGCCTTAATGTAAGCAGGATACATGTTTTGGAATATATTAAAAAAAACGTATTTTCACTCTGCCATTTAGGTTAGTATTGTAGAGGAACTACAGTGTTGTTGATCCATCGTTAGAAGAAAACTATCACAGCCATTAACCTGTGTAACTGTTTTAAAGTCACCATTGGTCTCAATTTGAAATCCCTGAGCGGTTTCCTTCCTCTCCGGCAACTATCTTTATAGTGACTGGGTGTATTGATACACCATCCAAAGTGTAATACCTTAACTGTGCTCAAAGGGATATTCAGAGTCTCTGTTTTTTTTCTGCCAATAGAGGCCGTTTGCGAGACATTGGAAAACCTCCCTGGTCTTTGTGGTTGAATCTGTCTTTGTTTGAAATTCACTGCTCGACTGGGGGACCTTTACAGATAATTGTATGTGTGGGGTACAGAGATGGGGTAGTCATTAAAAAATCATGTTAAACACTTATTGCATGCAGAGTGAGTCCATGCAACATATTATGTGACTTGTTAAGCAATTGTTTTTTTCTCCTGAACTTATTTAGGCTTGCCATGACAAAGGGGTCGAGTACTGATTGCCTCGAGACGTTTCAGATTCCACTTTGACATTGTGTGTGTGTGTGTAGGCCAGTGACACACAAGCTACATTTAATTCATTTTAAATTTGGGCTGTAACACAACAAAATGTGGAAAAAGTCCAGGGGTGTGAATACTTTCTGAAGGCAAAGGATGTTATATTGTATCCTCCCCAGTCAGCCATGAAGTTCTGTGAGACTGCGGGCTACCCCTGCCTGGTGCGTCCCTCCTACGTGCTGAGTGGAGCGGCCATGAACGTGGCGTACACAGACAGCGACCTGGAGAAGTACCTTAGCAGCGCTGTGGCCGTGTCCAAGGAATACCCCGTGGTCATCTCAAAGTTCATCCAGGAGGCCAAGGTGCGACTTGGGAAATTCTTTACTACTTAGCTTGAAATGCCTTACTGCTTTGTTATTTAAAGGGATAATTCACTTTATTTTCAATTTGCAAAGAAAGGTGAACAATCCCCTTTAAAAAAAAAAATCTATGATAGCTCCTTTAGTCAACTATAGTCTGGACCTGACTGGCGTCTCTCTTTGTTCCAGGAGATAGACGTGGACGCGGTGGCGTGCGACGGCGTAGTGATGGCCATCGCCGTGTCGGAGCATGTGGAGAACGCCGGGGTGCACTCTGGGGACGCCACCCTGGTCACGCCCCCCCAGGACATCAACCAGAAGACCATGGAGCGTATCAAGATGATCGTCCATGCCATCGGACAGGAACTGCAGGTCACCGGGCCCTTTAACCTGCAGCTCATCGCTAAGGTAAAGTCTAAAGGACATTTTTTGTTTTTGGAGTTTCAAATCAGCGGTTGACAACCAATAGCATGCCAAACAGAATGTCACCCACAACCATACAAGTGTGTTTCTGTTCCCTGTGGGATTTCCAATGGCTGTCCGGTTGCCTTTAATTGCAAACCAATGTGTTTTCTGGACAGGATGACCAGCTGAAGGTGATCGAGTGCAACGTCCGTGTCTCCCGCTCCTTCCCGTTCGTCTCAAAGACTCTGGGAGTGGATCTGGTCGCCCTGGCAACTCGCGTCATCATGGGAGAGAAGATGGAGCCCGTGGGCCTGATGAAAGGAGTGGGCATCGTGGGCGTCAAGGTAACCCAACTGAGGAGTCCACAACTGTAAAATAATCCAGTTGAATTATTGTTTCACCGATCATACACCAACTTGGATATGTTGTCTCTTAGGTCCCCCAGTTCTCGTTCTCTCGTCTGGCCGGAGCTGATGTGGTGCTGGGGGTAGAGATGACCAGTACTGGGGAGGTGGCCTGCTTTGGAGAGAACAGATACGAGGCCTATCTGAAGGCCATGCTCAGCACAGGCTTCAAGATCCCCAAGAAGAACATTCTGCTCTCCATTGGCAGTTACAAGGTACTGACTATAATACAAAGAGCTAAACGTTTTCATGGAAATTCATTTCAAGAGGCCAGTGGTGCATAAATATTCATTGTATCTTTGCAGAACAAGAGTGAGCTGCTGCCTACTGTTCAGGCGCTGGAGAGTCTGGGCTATGACCTGTATGCCAGTCTGGGGACCGCTGACTTCTACACTGAGCATGGAGTCAAGGTACATCACATCTAGGATGAGTGGGCTCTTCTCAACAGGATCCCAGAATGAGACATTTTCAATTCACAACGTCATTTTTTAATTTGCTTCCGGAATTTGACCGACTTGTTATGTTCGGTCTCTTTCAGGTGATGGCGGTGGACTGGCCATTTGAGGAGGAGGAGAGTGACTGCCCCAACAAGGACAAGCAGAGGAACATCTTGGAATACCTGGAGGACCACCACTTTGACATGGTCATCAACCTCTCCATGAGGAACTCTGGAGGCCGACGCCTCTCCTCCTTCGTCACCAAGGGTTACCGCACCCGCCGCATGGCCATCGACTACTCCGTGCCCCTCATCATTGACATCAAGTGCACCAAGCTGTTTGTCCAGGTAGGTTAGTTAGGGGGCTGTGATGGGATGTTAGCCACTGCTGATGTTTGACGTAGCTGTGTTGATTCTACATAGATTGTTGACTGTCCTGATTGAAGCATGTGCTCCTGTAATTGTAGGCACTGCGTCTGGTTGGCGGCTTCCCGCCCGTCAAGACTCACGTGGACTGTATGACGTCACAGAAGTTGATTCGCCTGCCTGGTAAGTAGTAAGGCTTGGGCTGTGCTAAAAAGTCAAGACCTGTTCATTTCAAATATAAGCACCATGTTTTCTTCCTGTATTTGGACAATACATGATAGCTCCTTCAGTCAACCTGTGGAACTGCAGTGTTTCTGAACAGTACTCATCGAGTCCCCTCCCCCTGTCCCCGGTGCCAGGTCTGATAGATGTGCACGTCCACCTGCGGGAGCCGGGTGCCACCCACAAGGAGGATTTCTCCTCGGGCACAGCGGCTGCCCTGGCAGGGGGCGTCACCATGGTGTGTGCCATGCCCAACACGGCACCTGCCATAATCGACCCCAGCTCCTTCGCCATGGTCCAAAAGGTAATGAGAAGATCGTCATTAAGACATTTACCACTGGATATTTTAAATTAGTCTGTTCCAAAACATTAAATTATGCCTTTTTATAAAATGGGTCAAATCAGTACCTGAAGGTTTACTCGTGAGCTGTTCCTCTGTTTTGTCTCTGTCGTCTCAGCTTGCCAAGGCAGGGTGTCGGTGTGACTATGCCCTTTACGTCGGAGCGGCTTCAGACAACTCCACCATCTTGCCCTCCATCGCTAACTCTGCCGCTGGGCTGAAGATGTATCTGAACGACACCTACTCCACTCTGAAGATGGACAACGTCTCAATGTGGATGGAGGTAGGTATCAACTGAATGAGGTCGTTGATAGGTCGTTCACATTGATCTGTTTGAGCTGACCAGTTGCGCTTTCTCTTTGCGTGAACTAGCACTTTGAGAAGTGGCCCAAGCACCTGCCAATCGTGGCACACGCAGAGAAGCAGACTGTGGCAGCCGTCTTGATGGTGGCCCAGCTGTACCAGAGAGCTGTTCATATCTGCCATGTGGCCAAGAAGGAGGAGGTAAGATGGGCGCCTGGAACATCACATACAAATATAGCACTGCTTTGCCTTGATGTGTTGCCCGTTCATTGTCTCCAGGGTGAATGAGGTGTCAATCGAGGCACGCAGAAACCTTGGAAGGAGTCCTCACTGATTGCTTTCATTAAGATGAACTGCAAGAACACACACCTGTAGCTAGAGGGAAAAAATGATCTAACAAATGAGCTTTGTGCCATTTGAAGTGATTCATTTTAAGACCAACACATCAGAACTCACATAAGATAAAGAAAGAACCATGTTTTCTGTTCTACTAGTATGTAATGAATTGGCATCTATTCTACCCTTCCCTTCCCCCAGATCCTGATCATCCGCGCAGCCAAGCAGAAGGGCATCCAGGTGACGTGTGAGGTAGCGCCCCACCACCTCTTCCTGTGTGAGGAGAATGTGGTGGGCATTGGGGACGGCCGGGCACAGGTCCGCCCTATGCTGGGCACCCGGGAGGACATGGAGGCCCTCTGGGAACACCTGGACATCATTGACTGCTTCGCAACTGACCACGGTGAGTAGGGCTACACCATAAATCCATTATAGTTTACTCCGTTTGTCATATCTTCCGCCCTGCGCCCTCTATCTACAAACACCAAGCCTCGGCCCCTATTACTCAAGCAGGCAGCATTTTTCCAGAGGCTTTGTTCAACGAACCTTGGTGGAGTTGGTGCCTACTATTAGATTCACTCTAGTCTGCAGGCTGCTCTAGCTAAGCCAATTCATGCAGTCAAAAGATTTATAAAAAAAAAAAACAATGCTGCTTTTCACTTTGCCTCTTTATATAAATCCACATGTTTTTGGGGTATTATACTATTAGTTTGTGTAGCTATTTATCTCTCTGCAAAACACTAGTTAGTCTGGGCAAGCTGCTCATGTACCGACGACCACAGGAGGCTGCTGAGGGGAGGACGACTCATAATAATGTCTGGAACGGTATCAAACACATGGAAACCATGTGTTTGTGTTCTATTCCGTTCCAGCTATTAATGAGCCCGTCCTCCCCAATTAAGGGGCTACCTGCCTCCTGCGGTGCCAAAAAGGTTTTTGTTAGCTGCTAATACTAAATGCTAATAAGCTAGCTAAAATGTGCTGTGCTAGGGCAAATCTGTCTAGCAATCTTTATCCCTAATACAGACTGCTAATACAGGGTGCAAGTTCTGAATCAGAGGAATAGAAGAAGCATATTCTAAAATGTTTGTCAATGTAACATCTCTTCAACTGTAATTTGGGTGCCCTGGGAAACACTGACCAACACTCCTACTTGGCTTTAAAAAAAAATGTGCTGTCTTGCCAAACAGCACTGTATTCCAAGTTCCTACTTTATTACAACCATATAATTTCTATGATTCCTGATGTTTTTGATCTCTAACGCAAGTAAAATATATATATATATATATATATATATATATATATATATATATATATATATTTGTCCATATCGTGAAGCCCTAACGGTGAGGGCTCCGTTAACCCCTACTTGTTTTTTTTATCACACAATTACAAGATGAGTGTTGCCATACAAAAGTTCTGCTATTTCTGTGTGTTTTGGCTAACAGCCCCCCATTCAGTGGAGGAGAAGAACTCAGAGAAGCCCCCACCAGGTTACCCCGGCCTTGAGACCATGCTGCCCCTTCTCCTCACCGCCGTCAGCGATGGGCGTCTCACCATCGACGATATCATCAAGCGCCTGTACGACAACCCCCGCAAAATTTTCTCCCTTCCCGCACAGGACAACACCTATGTAGAGGTAGCTACAGGCACACACCACTGAGCGTTTTTAACCATGTAAAATGGGCAGCACGGCAAGGATTTAGATCTTTGGGTTTCCACATTGAAATACAAAGAGGGATTGAAAAGATGATCAATGTTTTGGCTTTTCAAGACCATTGTAGACCTGCTCTCCCCCACCAGGTGGACCTGGAGCAGGAGTGGGTCATCCCCGAACACATGCAGTTCACCAAGTCCAAGTGGACACCCTTTGAAGGCATGAAGGTGAAAGGCAAAGTCCGCAGAGTGGTGCTCAGAGGAGAGGTGGCCTACATCGACGGACAAGTGCTGGTCCCTCCTGGCTATGGGGAGGATGTGAAGACTTGGCCTGCACCCATCCCCCTCCTCCAGCCCCCTGAGCCAGTGAAAGAAGTCCCAAAGGTACAGTCCTACCCCTTTCAGCTCCGCCCAGTCACGTTAGTGTGCGGATACAGTAATATGTGCTTATGTAGCATACTAGCAGGCATTGTGGCACTAAGGCTGTTGTGTGTCTTTTGTGTGTGGCAGACCCCAGAGCACCCCCGGCTGACCCCTCCATGTGAGGGCATCCGTACATGTGCCCAGAGTCCTCGCCGTCCCGCCGGGGACGGCCGCTACATGCTCCCGCCTCGCGTTCACAGGTCCTCCGACCCAGGCATGCCCCCAGGTACTACAGCCCCAATGTTTTCTCTTGCCTAACTGAGCTCTTGCTTGCGGTGGCAAAGTGCTGTGTGAATGTCCGTTTCAATAAATGCTATATTCACTGTCCATTTACAGGTTTTAGGACGATGCACACAAAATGGCACTTGCATGTCATTGGTAAACCTTTTTAATCTACATCTCTGAACCCACTGATCATGTGATTTTTAAGCGCACCGTACATGAAGCGTTTGAGAAAGCGAAGATCGTATAACGAGTGATTCCACTGTCTCTACTATAGGCTGCATGGTCATCATGACAGATTGATTGGCTGAGTACATTTGCTGATTTAAATGAAATGTCTAAATCAGGGGCTCCACCTATAGCTCACTCTGCTGCGGAAGACCTGGGACTGTGCTTTATCGATGGATACGTGTCCAAGTGTATTGTTGAGAAGGGAATGAAGGAATTAAAAGCATTTTTGTTTTGATTGGCCATTTGCTATGTTCTTCACCCATTACTGAGACTGTATGATCACAGCCCCTATCAATGTCAAATCAACGATAGAAGTTGTTTGATTCTCACATTTATTACGATGAACTGTCTTTGAAATGACGCTCAGTGCCGTATCAATCTGAAACGTATTTATAACCCACTAACGATAGCTTTGAATATGTCAGTACACTGGCTAATTGCTGTGGTATTGGCTAAATACCACAGTTTTGTATCATCTCTCTAACACTTGTGTTCTAACGTTTTGTCATGAAATTCTAAGCAGCTGAAGATTCAAGGGCGAGAGCATTAAGAAGAGCATTTGAAGAAGGTTTCAGAGAAGGTTTGAAGCTTGACGTAGCTCAGCTGTTACGCATAATACATTTCCTAGCTCTGCTACCGTTAAGGCTGTTTGGCGTAATATTCTGGCAGACCATTTCAATGGAGTTATACTGGTAGCTGCTTTGAATAGCTGTATGTCATGGAATACTTGGTTGTAGAGATGCTAGAAAAAGGTTGCAATTCCGTTCCTTCTCATTAGTTGCTGCACTACCCATGTCTCTTTGCTCTGAGCCGACTGCTTTCCTAATGCTTGGATCGCTTTGAAAGAAAACGCGTTGAAATATGGTGTAATAATCCATGCTTTTCAGGTGTTTGTCATGTTTCATCCTCAGGAAATAGAAAAGACTGCAATCCTTTTAAGAGACTTTGCTAAAAGAATTAATATTCACACGTGTTGGATTTTTCCTGTGGTATTTGAAGCGTTTGGTGTTCCTCTGTCCCCAGAGATGGCCCCTGCAGCTGGGGACGGTTACAGCCATCCCCCTCCCCTGGCCAGGATCTTGTCCCCTCGGGCTGAGGCAGCTGCAGGGCAGCCCCTGGTCCACCTCCAGACCTCCCCAGTGCTCCACCCCCTAGTGGGACAACACGTCCTCTCTGTCAGGCAGTTCAGCAAGGAACAGGTACTCTACACCAGTGTTTCCCAACCCTGGTCCTCAAGTACTCCACACAGAACACATTTTTACTGTAACCTGATTCAACTTGTCAACTAATCATCAAGCCCTCAATGAGTTGAAGGAGGGGTTTGTTAAGGGCTACAACAAAACTACTGTTGGGGGGTACTGGAGGACTAGGGTTGGGAAACGCTGCTCAACTCACATAGCCAGGGACATTATTTACTAAATAACTTTTATATATATATTTATATTTAAAAAATTCTAACTCTTTATTTCAGATCTCTCACATGTTTAACGTGGCCCATACTCTTCGCCTGATGGTTCAGAAAGAGCGAAGCCTGGACATCCTGAAGGTAAGAATTCTTTCCTTTTTTGTTTAAAACTCTGATTCATCTAAAGAACAACCGTGTGAGTATTCTGTGATTTGTCACAGTATAAATTGCAGGAGAGAAGCTCATTTCAGAGTAGCCGGTCAGGCCGTTCCAATAAGCCCAGTGTTGAGTCACCCAGGGTTTGAGTAATCTACAGGACTTCCGGAGGCAGCATAGTTCTTCATGAGCCATAGTCCTTCAGCTTAAACGTACAGGAGCAGGTGTGTTGTATAAAATAACAACAAAACAACTACCGGAAATTATTACTCACATAGGAGTTGATGACATCACCTGATTCAGAATGGAATACAAGCAACACCTGCCACCTGTGTGCATCTATGCCTAAAGACCTCATAAAACAAGTTTTCTGAATGTCTCAAGGTGTGCCACTGTTAGTAAATCTGAGTTGTAAAAATATATTCGGAAAATATATATATATATATATATATATATATATATATATAATAAATAAATAAATAAATAAAATGGCCCTTTTTCAGGACCCTGTCTTTCAAAGATAATTCGTAAAAATCCAAATAACTTCAGATCTTCATTGTAAAGGGTTTAAACACTGTTTCCCATGCTTGTTCAATGAAGCATAAACAATTAATGAACATGCACCTGTGGTACGGTCGTTAAGACACTAACCGCTTACAGATGGTAGGCAATTAAGGTCACAGTTATGAATACTTAGGACACTAAAGAGGCCTTTCTACTGACTCTGAGAAACACCAAAATAAAGATGCCCAGGGTCCCTGCTCATCTGCGTGAACGTGCCTTAGGCATGCTGCAAGGGGGCATGAGGACTGCAGATGTGGCCAGGGCAATAAATTGCAATGTCTGTACTGTGAGACGCCTAAGACAGTGCTACAGGGAGACAGGACGGACAGCTGATTGTCCTTGCAGTGGCAGACCACGTGTAACAACACCTGCACAGGATCAGTACATCCGAACAACAACTGCCCGAGTTACACAAGGAATGCACAATTCCCCCATCAGTGCTGAGACTGTCCGCAGTAGACTGAGAGAGGCTGGACTGAGGGCTTGTAGGCCTTTTGTAAGGCATCACTGGCAACAACGTTGCCTATGGACACAAATCCACCGTCGCTGGACCAGACAGGACTGACAAAGTGCTCTTCACTGACGAGTCGCAGTTTTGTCTCACCAGGGGTGATGGTCGGATTCGTGTTTAACATCGAAGGAATGAGCGTTACACCGAGGCCTGTACTCTGGAGCGGGATCGAGATGGAGAGTCCGTCATGGTCTGGTGCGGTGTGTCACAGCATCATCGGACTAAGCTTGTTGTCATTGCAGACAATCTCAACGCTGTGTGTTACAGGGAAGACATCCTCCTCCCTCCTGTGGTACCCTTCCTTCAGGCTCATCCTGACATGACCCTCCAGCATGACAATGCCACCAGCAATACTGCTTGTTCTCTGCGTGATTTTCTGCAAGACAGGAATGTCAGTGTTCTGCCATGGCCAGCGTAGAGCCCGGATCTCAATCCCATTGAGCTGGTCAGGACCTGTTGGATCGGAGGGTGAGGGCTTTGGCCATTCTCCCCAGATATGTCCGGGAACTTGCAGATGCCTTGGTGGAGGAGTGGGGTAACATCTAACAGCAAGAACTGGCAAATCAGGTGCAGTCCATGAGGAGGAGATGCACTGCAGTACTTAATGCAGCTGGTGGCCACACCAGATACTGACTGTTACTTTGATTTTGACTCCCCCCCCCCCCCCTTTGTTCAGGGACACATTACTCTATTTCTGTTAGTCACATGTCTGTGAAACTTGTTCAGTTTATGTCTCAGTTGTTGAATGTTATGTTCATACAAATATTTACACATGTAAAGTTTGCTGAAAATAAATGCAGTTGACAGTGAGAGGATGTTTCTTTTTTTGATGAGTTACAGTGCCTTGCGAAAGTATTCGGCCCCCTTGAACTTTGCGACCTTTTGCCACATTTCAGGCTTCAAACATAAAGATATAAAACTGTATTTTTTGTGAAGAATCAACAACAAGTGGGACACAATCATGAAGTGGAACGACATTTATTGGATATTTCAAACTTTTTTAACAAATCAAAAACTAAAAAATTGGGCGTGCAAAATTATTCAGCCCCTTTACTTTCAGTGCAGCAAACTCTCTCCAGAAGTTCAGTGAGGATCTCTGAATGATCCAATGTTGACCTAAATGACTAATGATGATAAATACAATCCACCTGTGTGTAATCAAGTCTCCGTATAAATGCACCTGCACTGTGATAGTCTCAAAGGTCCGTTAAAAGCGCAGAGAGCATCATGAAGAACAAGGAACACACCAGGCAGGTCCGAGATACTGTTGTGAAGAAGTTTAAAGCCGGATTTGGATACAAAAAGATTTCCCAAGCTTTAAACATCCCAATGAGCACTGTGCAAGCGATAATATTGAAATGGAAGGAGTATCAGACCACTGCAAATCTACCAAGACCTGGCCGTCCCTCTAAACTTTCAGCTCATACAAGGAGAAGACTGATCAGAGATGCAGCCAAGAGGCCCATGATCACTCTGGATGAACTGCAGAGATCTACAGCTGAGGTGGGAGACTCTGTCCATAGGACAACAATCAGTCGTATATTGCACAAATCTGGCCTTTATGGAAGAGTGGCAAGAAGAAAGCCATTTCTTAAAGATATCCATAAAAAGTGTTGTTTAAAGTTTGCCACAAGCCACCTGGGAGACACACCAAACATGTGGAAGAAGGTGCTCTGGTCAGATGAAACCAAAATTGAACTTTTTGGCAACAATGCAAAATGTTATGTTTGGCGTAAAAGCAACACAGCTGAACACACCATCCCCACTGTCAAACATGGTGGTGGCAGCATCATGGTTTGGGCCTGCTTTTCTTCAGCAGGGACAGGGAAGATGGTTAAAATTGATGGGAAGATGGATGGAGCCAAATACAGGACCATTCTGGAAGAAAACCTGATGGAGTCTGCAAAAGACCTGAGACTGGGACGGAGATTTGTCTTCCAACAAGACAATGATCCAAAACATAAAGCAAAATCTACAATGGAATGGTTCAAAAATAAACATATCCAGGTGTTAGAATGGCCAAGTCAAAGTCCAGACCTGAATCCAATCGAGAATCTGTGGAAAGAACTGAAAACTGCTGTTCACAAATGCTCTCCATCCAACCTCACTGAGCTCGAGCTGTTTTGCAAGGAGGAATGGGAAAAAAATTCAGTCTCTCGATGTGCAAAACTGGTAGAGACATACCCCAAGCGACTTACAGCTGTAATCGCAGCAAAAGGTGGCGCTACAAAGTATTAACTTAAGGGGGCTGAATAATTTTGCACGCCCAATTTTTCAGTTTTTGATTTGTTAAAAAAGTTTGAAATATCCAATAAATGTCGTTCCACTTCATGATTGTGTCCCACTTGTTGTTGATTCTTCACAAAAAAAATACAGTTTTATATCTTTATGTTTGAAGCCTGAATTGTGGCAAAAGGTTGCAAAGTTCAAGGGGGCCGAATACTTTCGCAAGGCACTGTGTATATATATATATATATATAACACAACGTGCAACATTTTCAGATTTTACTGAGTTACAGTTCTTTGAAATAAATGAATTGGGCCCTAATCTATGGATTTCACATGGCTGGACAGGGGTGCAGACATGGGTGGGCCTGGGAGGGCATAGGCCCACCCACTGGGGAGCCAGCCAATCAGAATGAGTTTTTCCCCACTAAAGGGCTTTATTACAGACAAAGTGTCCTCAGCAACCCCCACCCTCCTCAGACGATCCCGCAGGTGAAGAAGCCGGATTTGGAGGTCTGAGGCTGGCGTGATTACACGTGGTCTGCGGTTGTGAGGCCGGTTGGACGTACTGCCAAATTCTCTAAAATTACGTTGGAGATGGATTATAGTAGAGAAATTTACATTAACTTCTCTGGTAACAGCTCTGGTGGAAGTTCCTGCATTCATCATGCCAATTGCACGCTCCCTCAACTTGAGACACGACAAAACTGCACATTTTAAAGTGGCCTTTTATTGTCCCCATTACAAGGTGCACCCGTGTTATGATCATGCTGTTTATTCAGCTTCTTGATATGCCATACCTGTCAGGTGGATGGATTATCTTGGAAAAGGAGAAATTCTAACTAACCGGGATGTAAACAATTTTGTGTGTGACCTTTGAGAGAAATAAGCCTTGTGTGTGTATGGAACATTTCTGGGCTTTTTTTGTTTCAGCTCATGAAACATGAGACCAACACTTTGCATGTAATGCTGTGTGCCTTGAAATGCCTGAATGCTGTGCTCAAAGATGGATCTGTTGTACGCCAGTCTGTATTCTTTGTCTTAGACCCCTGTGTGTTACTCTCTCAGGGCAAGGTGATGGCTTCCATGTTCTACGAGGTCAGCACGCGCACCAGTAGTTCGTTTGCGGCGGCAATGCAGCGTCTGGGTGGCTCCGTGGTCCATTTCTGTGAGGCTACCTCCTCGTCGCAGAAGGGCGAGTCTCTGGCGGACTCGGTCCAGACCATGAGCTGCTACGCTGACGTCCTGGTGCTGCGACACCCCACGCCAGGGGCTGTGGAGGTGAGCAGCGGTGTCGATACCGCGTTACAACTTCACTTGAAAACTTGTCATGTTCATTAAGGCAAGATATTCTGAGATAACACTTTGAAAAAGAGGTGCTACCACCTAAACACCGACCGCAAACCTTGTTGTACTTGCTCGGCTGTATCCAACTTGTTTATTTCCACCTGTAGTCTGCAGCGAGGCACTGCCGGAAGCCTGTGATCAACGCTGGGGATGGGGTCGGGGAGCACCCCACGCAGGCCCTGCTAGATGTGTTCACCATCAGAGAGGAGCTGGGTACGGTCAACGGCATGACGGTGAGACCTCAACACACCCATCTCCCCTTCAGGGATGGTGGTCATGTCTTCGCAGCAGTACTAGTGCTAATACCAATTTAGAAGTGTAAACAGCGCAGTATTTTTTTTATTTTTACGGTAATGCAAACCGAAAACTGTAAGATCTGGAACCTGACTGTGTATGTGATGGCAGCCTGCCTTTTTAAGTTAACATAGCCAATGCCCAATGGCCCTCCAGGCTTCATCCAGGTGTCCTGACTATTGTCTCTCGATGTCTGTCTGTAGATCACCATGGTAGGGGACCTGAAGCATGGCCGCACAGTTCATTCCCTGGCCAGGCTGCTCACCCAGTACAGGATCACTCTGCGCTACGTCGCCCCAAAGAATCTCCACATGCCCTCCGAGATCATTGACTTTGTGGCCTCCAAAGGCATCAAGCAGGTGGGTGGATCACATGTTTTTTTAGTGGTAAAGCTGATGGCTCTGTATCTAAATCTCAATGGCACTGCTGCTGGTATGTAGGTGTCCTTCACATATCGAATGCACTACATAAAGCGCTAGACTACTGTATGTCCTTGTGGGTGCAGGAAGAGTTTGAGAGCATCGAGGAGGCCCTGCCTGACACTGACGTCCTCTACATGACCAGGATTCAGAAGGAGAGGTTTTCCTCAGAGGAAGAGTACAAAGCGGTAAGGATGGGATGGGGTTTCACTAACCTGTGAGGCCTTAGTGTTTGATCAGTGCTAAAATCCCTTCTTTTTTTTTTTCCTCCAGTGCTTCGGTCAGTTCATCCTCAGCCCACACATCATGACTGGAGCGAAGAAGAAGATGGTGGTGATGCATCCTCTACCGAGAGTCAATGAGATCAGGTACGGATGTTCCCCTAGATTACAACAGATCTCTCGTCATTATACTCCCTTTGATTCACTAATGTTTGCAGTCTTATGCGGGAGGATTTGGTTTCATGTTGACTTTCTCTCTTGCAGTGCGGAGGTGGACACTGATCCTCGTGCTGCCTACTTCCGGCAGGCTGAGAACGGCATGTACATCCGCATGGCCCTCTTGGCCACTGTGCTGGGCAGATGATCGGTAGATAGTTGGACACACCCCACTGTTGGGATTGCGAGACCAAAATGGACCAAATGTATTAAGGTCTCGGTAAGAGTGAGGGGACACTACTGGTGATCACAATGATGAAACCACTCCAACAGTCTATATACAGTCACATGTTTAGTGTGTACTCCTCTTCAACCCTGGTATTTATCCCGGAATTAATTAGTATTATCACTTAACAACAATTACTGTTACATGTTACAAATATCGTTATGTAGTTCATAGAATACTTTATTTTTGTATCACCGACTGGAGTCGTGTGTGGGGGGGAGAGATACATGCTCCTCATCAAAGGTGGAACCATTGCAGAACATCCTTTTTAAGCGAGAAATAATTGTTAAAGCCGATTTGTTGAACTCTTTTTAGGTGTTTTATAAATAATAAAATGTGAATGGTTTTGTAGATGGGGTTTATTTTATTAACTACAGGAAATTAAGCTGCTATCATGTAAATGTTTAGTGAATGGTTCTACCCAGCGGTGTATTCATTAGTCGGTTGCTAAACCTGCACATATCGATCAAGATGGCGAAACGCAAGTACAGGGGCAAAGTAGAGGAGCAATCACGGATTACAAAAAGAAAGCCAGCCACATTAGCACACATCAACGCCGCCCGACCGGATGAGCTAGACACCTTTTTGTCATACTTCAAGCACAACGACTGAGCTGCCGAGGAGAGCCCCCAAGGATAATGAGGGCTACTTAATTACTGTCTCCACGAAGGACGTAAGAACGTTTTGCCTACCGCCCTGACAGATACACAGATGACTCAATTGCTGCACACTGCCCTCACCCACTTGGACAAAATAAATGCTTATGTGAGGATGCTGTTCATTGACTACAGCTCAGCCTTCAAAACCATAGTGCCTTCTAAGCTCACGGCCCTGGGACTGAAGTCTATGCAATTGGAACCTGGACTTTCTGACGGGCCGCCCCCAGGTGGTGAAGGTAGGCAACATTACCACCTCGACACTGATTTTCAACGTGTGGGACCCCATAAGGGTGCGTCATCAGTCCCCTTCTGTATTCCCTGTATACCCACTACTGCGTGGCCTCACACAGTTCCAACTCCTTCATCAAGTTTGCTGGTGACACGACAGTAGTAGGCCTTGATTACCAACAACGACAAGACACCTACAGGGAGGAGGTAGGCACTGATGGCGTGGTGCCAGGTAAAACAACCTCCAACTCAACCTCCACCAGGACACCTACAACACAAGGTGTCTCAGGAAGGCCAAGAAGGTCACCAGGGACCCCAGCTACCCGAGCAAGGGCTTGTTCTCTCAGTTTCCATTACTCCTATACTACCTGCGTTGGAGCATCATAGCAACAACTGCAAGACTGGCCAATAACCCCCAGACCATCAGGCTGTGGAAGAGCCACCACTAGTCAACTACCTTGTCCCCCTCCTGTTCTCTGCGGACATTACCTCCCCCTCAACTAACTTTTTAACCTGCCCCCACCCCAATGGACATTTTGTCATGGCTACAGTTTGGTATGCATAAAAAATCTATTGATGTGCACCTGAGCAAGGCACTCTCTGGATGACAGCATCTGCTGAATGTCTAAAATGTAAAATGTAGGTTCCTAGTTTGACAAAATATTTTCAAGTGTATACAACTAATGAATACACATCAGTTGTCTTCAAACACTAGGTGGCAATGCAAGCAAGGAGGTGGGCAGAGCCAAGTACGAGCTGTGATCCTATTGGCGTGTTCTGGCACATATTTGCATATTTCTGTTACATACAAACCTTTTGACCCAAGAAGGCCTGTGGTGTTGTTGGTATCCTAAATGAGATGTATAAAATATACAGACCACAAATTACAATTGGCTATACTTAAACTCTTTAACATCATACTCAGCTTTGGCATCTTCCCCAATATTTGGAACCAAGGACTGATAAACCCAATCCACAAAAGTGAAGACTAGTTTTACCCCAATGACAACTGTGGGATATGTGTCAAAAGCGAACTTGGGAAAATCATCCCCATTAACAGCACACTCGTGCATTTCCACAGGGAAAACGATGTACTAAGCAAATATTAAATTGGCTTTTTACCAAATTACCGTACAACAGACCATGTATTCATCCTTCACACCCTAATTGATAAACAAACTAACCAAACTAAGGCAAAATCTAAAACAGACGACATTTTAAAATGTACACCAACAAGTATGCGGTTAAAATTGGCAAGATCCACAGGGCTATGGGGTGAGACGGATGCAGCTTGAGCATATCAACGAATTGGCGAGGGCACTAGAACAGTCTGCAGAACCCGACCCTCACCCAACTAGAATCTGAAGTCAAGTGTCTGTTTGCTGATTATCTGGCACTCCTGTCAACCAACCAAGGAGGGCTTACAGCACCATTTAGAACTTCTGCACAGATTCAGTCATACCTTGGCCCTGACAGTAAATCTCAGTAAGACAAAAATAATGGTGTTTTGCCAGGACCAGTTGCCAGGACCACAAATACAAATTCCTCCTAGACACTGTTGCCCTAGAGCACATAAAAAACTATGCATACCTGTGGCGCTGATGTTTAGGCCGAGGTAACTTCCACAAGGCTGTGAATGATCTGAGAGACCAGGCAAGAAGGGTCTTGTACACCATCAAAAGAAACATCAAATTCGACAAATTAGGATTTGGCAACACAAGAAATACTTGAATCTGTTATAAAACCCATTGCCCTTTTATGGTTGTGAGGGACAAAATGGGACAAACACCCAATTGAGACTGCACGCACAATTATGCAAAAACATCCTGTGTGTACAACGTAAAACTCCAAATAATGCATGAAGAGCAGATTTAGGACGATACCCGCTAATTTTCAAAATCCAGAAAAGAGCTGTTAAATTCTACAACCACCTAAAAGGAAGCGATTCCCAGACCTTCCATAACAAACCATCAACTACAGAGCGGTTAACCTAGAGAAGAGTCCCCTAAGCAAGCGGGTCCTGGGGCTCTGTTCACAATCACAAACAGCCCCAGGACAGAAACACATTTAGACCCAACCAAATCATGAGAAAACAAAAAGATAGTTGACACATTGCTCTGTTTTTTTGTTAATTCTTTCCAAACTGGAAAGCTATTTGGCCCTAAACAGAGAGTACACAGTGGCAGAATACCTGACCACTGTGACTGACCCAAACTTAAGGAACGCTTTGACGATGTACAGACTGTGAGCATAGCCTTTACAATAGAGTCCGCTGTAGGCAGACCTGGCTCTCAAGAGAATACAGGCTATGTGCACACTGCCCACACATTAAGGTGGAAACTGAGCTGTACTTCCTAACCTTCTGCAAAATATGTATGACCATATTAGAGAGACATATTTCCCTCAGATTACACAGACCCACAAAGAATTTGAAAACAAATCCAATTTGGATTAATTCCCATATCTATTAGGTTAAATACCATAGTGTGCCATCACAGCAGAAATATTTGTGATCTGTTACCACAAGAAAAGGGTAACCAGTGAAGAACACAATAATAATGTATTTATTTGAACATTGTTACAACACTGTCCATAGCCATAATATGACATTTTAAATGCCTCCATTCCTTTGAAACGTTTGAGTATAATGTTTACTGTTAATTTCGAATTGTTTTTCACTTTTGTTTATATCTATTTCACCTGCTTTGGCAGTGTAAACATGTTTCCTATACCAATAAATATATTTGAATTGAATTGATGCCTATTCCTAAGTGGCTTGTGCAATAACTCAATTTTCCCTTGCAGTATTTTGAAACTTCTCAAACAGTAAAGTCTACAAAATTGTACACTGTTCGTAAAATATTATAGTTTTGGGAAAAGAACTGTATTTGCAGAATGTCGACACAAATCTCTCACTCCATTTTATTCTTCTCCCATCCACTGGGCTTCCTCTCATCACCATATTTGGTGGTGAGTAGAAACCCCAACCGGATGCTTCAGATTTATATATCCGGTAAACATCTGGCTCATTGTTCTATGACTGTAGCAAAAACATTTTTTTATAACTAAACCAAGATAGACAACAGCCCGTCGTTTCAAATGGGAACAAACAAGCCAAAGTGGACAGAACAAGCAAGGAGGTGTACAGAGCCAAGCATGAGCTAGCGATATCCTATTGGCGCGTTCTAGCATTCAATTGCATATTTCTGTTGGGGAACGCCTACTCTGAAGTGCGCGTGTCCAATAACTAAATTCGCCTTTGCACTCCTAAACAACGCACTTTTTAAAAACTTTGGCAAAAGGGCAAAGTCTACAAAACTTAGTCCACTCTGTTCGGAACATATTGTAGTTTTGGGAACAGAACTGTATTGAGATCAAATGTTCTATCGATTAGTAAATTAGTGGTTAGAGCGTTGGACTAGTAACCGGAAGGTTGCGAGTTCAAACCCCTGAGCTGACAAGGTACAAATCTGTCGTTCTGCCCCTGAACAGGCAGTTAACCCACTGTTCCCAGGCCGTCATTGAAAATAAGAATTTGTTCTTAACTGACTTGCCTGGTTAAATAAAGGTAAAATAAATAAAAATAAAATAACGTCTGCCAATATCTATCGCGTTCAAACTGGGCTTCTTCTCACTGCCATATTTGGTAGTGAGTGGAAACGCCAAGCGGATGCTTCACATTTATACAACCGGTGAAATATCTGTCTTGTTCTATCTGTGACTAGTGTGGTAGTGGTGGTCCAATTATAAGACCATTCCAGAAACCTGACTTAACTAATCATAGTTAGTTGTAACAATTTTATAGTTTTCATAGACATATTTACAGTAGTTAGAAAAACCAAGATGCATTTTCTTTGAATTTAAACATTCATTTCAAATAATTCGTGTAACGACATGACGACGCTGTCCCCTGCTTCTGAGAAGAGGGAATCAACCAATCAGACCTCGCTTGTCTGTATGTCTAACAGTACTGAAACGATAGTCTATAGCTGCTAGCATTTTTAGGAGGGGCAGAGCCATTATCTGGCATTCTTGAAATACAAAGTGGATGCCTCTATGATCCAGCTACAGCGAAATATACCTCTCCGTACAAGGTAAGATACGCCGTAAAGTCACCCTGACCTGAGCCACGGGAAAGGATTTCGAGCTACGCTAGCCGGTTTTGGCTAAATGGAGAACTAGCCGCTAGCTAGTGTGTCGCGAGCGGTCTCTTCAAAGATGGTTTCCTACTAACGTTACTATGGGTCTCGGTTTAGTCTCTGGGTGCTTAGTGGGTGACAGTCCATACTCCACACCTAGAAGACCATGGGCATGGTGGAAATCCAAGCAACGTATTCTGGCATGGGGTTGAACAGTGTTGGATTGGTTAAATATAATTTATTTTAACGTTTGCTAGCTAATTCTGACATCCAGTAGCTATCATCGTAGCGAGCTTGTTAACGTTAGCTGCTAAATTACAGCGAAGCAGCCCGTCGGCTTTTGCAGTTGAAACACATTTAGAAGTATCGGTTGATGTCCATCCACCTGTTTCGCATTACTAACCAACACAGTAGACCACGTCAAGCATGAATCTGATCATATTAGTTAGCTAGCTAATCACTCCCCAAACGTTATTGACAACATTGATTGACAGAAAGCCTACTAACGTGATCCATGTGCGAGGAAAATAGAAATGTCATTACTAGTTCATTAGCTAGCTAAATAACGTTAGATGGCTTACTACATCTGCAGTACTAACGTTAGATCATTCAATAACAATGAATGGGGTAAAGACAGGATGTAAAAATTGTTTGTAATTCTCCATGTGGAGATTAGCAGGGGATTATGGTTGTGCAAGGACACAGCAGTGGTTACACGTTTTCACTGAGTCTGTATCCACTAAATCAGATTTCAGTCAAATTCCACAGCCACAAAATCTAAATTGGCTACAAACATTTGCTTGTTGGTCTTAATTTATATGGGCAATCCTTAGGTCGCAATTGTAAATGAGAACTTGTTCTCAACTTGCCTACCTGGTTAAATAAAGGTGAAATAAAAAAAATAAAAAAATAGGTGCTACATCCATTTTTGGAATTTTTTATTTTTTTTTTAAGAAAAAAAAAGGCAATTATTCGTTATATTATTCAGGAATCAATGGGTACATATGTCATACCTGCATACGTCCAAAAATGGATGTAGCATCTAAGGATCACCCATATAAATTAAGAGCTATTGTGTGTGACAGATGGCTAGATATATCTATCTCAGCAAAAAAAGAAAATATCCCTTCAGACGGTAGGCAATTAAGGTCACAGTTATGAAAATTTAGGACACTAAAGAGGCTTTTCTACTGACTCTGAAAAACATCAAAAGAATGTGCACAGGGTCCCTGCTCATCTGCTTGAACGTGCCTTAGGCATGCTGCAAGGAGGCATGAGGACTGCAGATGTGGCCAGGGCAATAAATTACAATGTCTATACTGTGAGACGCCTAAGTCAGTGCTACAGGGAGACAGGATGTACAGCTGATCGTCCTCGCAGTGGCAGACCATGTGTAACAACACCTGCACAGGATCGGTACATCCAAACATCACACCTGCGGGACAGGTACAGGATGGCAACAACTGCCCGAGTTACACCAGGAACACACAATCCCTCCATCAGTGCTCAGACTGTCCGCAATAGGCTGAGAGAGCGCTTGACTGAGGGCTTGTAGGCCTGTTGTAAGGCCTACAAACCCACGGTCTCTTGACCAGACAGGACTGACAAAAAGTGCTCTTCACTGACGAGTCACGGTTTTGTCTCACCAGGAGTAATGGTCGGATTCGCGTTTATCGTCGAAGGAATGAGCGTAACACCGAGGCCTGTACTCTAGTGCGGGATCGAGGTGGAGGGTCCGTCATGGTCTGGGGCAGTGTGTCACAGCATCATCGGACTGAGCTTGTCATTGCCGGCAATCTCAACGCTGTGCATTACAGGGAAGACATCCTCCTCCCTCATGTGGTACCCTTCCTGCAGGCTCATCCTGACATGACCTTGCAGCATGACAATGCCACCAGCCATACTGCTCGTTCTGTGTGTGTGTTATTTTCTGCAAGACAGGAATGTCAAGTTAATTGACACGAGAAAATAGCAACTCTACAAATCGCAATGCCTACAATGAATAGCTAAATTACTTCGGGAAACTAAAGGCGTCTGAATGCTTCCCAGCCCATACAGTTTGGTAGAGTTTGTGCATATATTATGACATTTTGTGACGTTGTCGTTTGTTTTGGACTTCGATGAGGGTTTTCTCGGCTGTTCGGTCACGTAATTTTTTTCTGGAGGCAAGCCGAAGTTCAGAGGTGAAGTCTATGCCTCTTTGTCTGTAATTGGTCAACATTAGGGATTCTTCAATAAATTATTTGTCATTCAACTAGAGACAACTCGTTTTCATGAATGTTTTTTTCATTGAAAAATACTGCACCAAATATCTTAATTAGATGTAAAATTGCGCTACTAAGATCTCTTCGGCAAAAACGTCAAAATGAATTACCGATTTCTTGTTCTTTTAATTCTGACTTTTTTGAGGAAGTGTGTACTGGCTATGGCGTCATTAAATGGACAAACAGTACTGTTCCCGCTATGTTCTCGTTTTAAAAGGAAAGGTCTTGAAGTGAGTGCGAGCACACTTGTTCTGCCAGCCGAGTTTGACTAGGTACCAGCTGAACTGAATGTATGGGTCCGCAGAGCTCCTCATCCTCTCCACTCTATGCTTTTACTAACTGCAAGACATAATTAAGATTGAGGAATCCATTCAATCTCTTATCTGTAGCTAGTAATGTTACAGCTACGGGTTTATGTCCTGTGAGCTAGCTTTTGCATAATGCTGCTGATGATCACACCCTTACAGGCAGCCCTCACTGCCATGTTTCCTAGCAACGTGTAGCTGCTGTGTTTCCACAATCTTCTGTCACAGAAAATATAGCTCAAACTGTTTTCTTTTATTGCCCTTTTGTCAGCAGATCTATCTATTAGTGAAACAAATTTGGGTCTGTAGTAGCATATGGTATGACAATGATATTATTCAATGCATTTGGAAAGTATTCAGAACCCTTGACTTTTTCCACATTTTGTTACGTTGCAGCCTTATTCTAAAATGGATTAAATAAAATAAAAATCCATGTCAATCTACACACAATACTCCATAATGACAAAGCGAAACAAGTAAAGAAATGAAATGCCTTATTTATGTAAGTTTTCAGACCCTTTGAGCTCAGGTGCATCCTGTTTCCATTGATCAGCATTGAAGGTCGCCAAGAGCACAGTGGCCTCCATTCTTAAATGTAAGAAGTTTGGAACCACCAAGACTCTTCCGAGAGCTGACCACCCAGCCAAACTGAGCAATCTGGGGTGAAGGGCCATGGTCAGGAAGGTGACCAAGAACCAAATGGTCACTCTGATAGAGTTCCTCTGTGGAGATGGACGAACCTTCCAGGAGGACAACCATCTCTGCAGATCTCCACCAATCAGGCCTTTTTGGTAGAGTGGCTAGACGGAAGCCATCCTCAGTAAAAGGCAAATGACAGCTGGCTTGGAGTTGTCCAAAAGGCACCTAAATGACTCTCAGATCATGAGAAACAAGATTCTCTGGTCTGATGAAATCAAGATTGACTCTTTGACCTGAATGCCAAGCGTCACTTCTGGAGGAAACCTGGCACCATCCTTATGGTGAAGCATGGTGGTGGTGGTGGTGGTGGTGGCAGCATCATGCTGTGGGGTTGTTTTTCTGCGGCAGGGACTGGGAGACTAGCCAGGATCAAAGGAAAGATGATTGGAGCAAGGTAGAGAGAGATCCTTGATGAGAACCTGCTCAGGACCACAGAATGTAGCTTAAGAAACAAGGTTTATGGAATTAATAACTTGCTAGTAACAGATGACATTCATATTTTGAATAGATACAGTGGTAGCAATACAAGGTTATAACATTTACAGAAAAGACAGAAGTGCCAATTGTGGTGGTATTGCTGTTTATATTCAGAAAGACATTCCTGTAAAGCTTAGAGGATCTCATGTTAAATACTGTTGAAGTAATATGGCTACAGGTTCATCTGCCTCACCTAAAGCCCATTCTTGTGGGAAGCTGCTATAGACCACCAAGTGCTACCAGTCAGAATCTGGATAACGTGTGAAATGCTTGATATTGTATGGGATATCAAGAGAGGTATATTTTTCTGGTTGATTTAAATACTGACTGGCTTTCGTCAAGGAAACGCTTCTAATTGTAACCAGTGCCTGCAACCTGGTTCAGGTTATCAGTCAACCTACCAGGGTAGTTACAAACAGCTCAGGAATGAAATTATCAACATGTATTGATCACATCTTTACTATTGCTGAAGAAATTAGCTTGAAAGCAGTATCCAAATCCATCGGATGTAGGAAAACCAAAGTTCCAAAGGCTGGGCCTAATATAGTGTACAGTCGTGGCCAAAAGTTTTGAGAATGACACACATTAATTTTCACACAGTCTGCTGCCTCAGTTTGTATGATGGCAATTTGCATATACTCCAGAATGTTATGAGGAGTGATCAGATGAATTGCAATTAATTGCAAAGTCCGTCTTTGCCATGCAAATTAACCGAACCCCCCCCCCAAAAAAAAACAATCCACTGCATTTCAGCCCTGCCACAAAAGAACCAGCTGACATGTCAGTGATTCTCTCGTTAACACGTGTGAGTGTTGACAAGGTTGGAGATCACTCTGTCATGCTGATTGAGTTTGAATAACAGACTGGAAGCTTCAAAAGGAGGGTGGTGCTTGGAATCATTGTTCTTCCTCTGTCAACCATGGTTATCTGGAAGGAAACACGTGCCGTTATCATTGCTTTGCACAAAAAGGGCTTCACAGGCAAGGATATTGCAGCCAGGAAGATTGCACCTAAATCAACTATTTATCGGATCATCAAGAACTTCAAGGAGAGCGGTTCAATTGTTGTGAAGAAGGCTTCAGGGCACCCAAGAAAGTCCAGCAAGCGTCAGGACCGTCTCCTAAAGTTGATTCAGCTGCAGGATCGGGGCACCTCCAGTACAGAGCTTGCTCAGGAATGGCAGCAGGCAGTTGTGAGTGCATTTGCACGCACAGTGAGGCGAAGACCTTTTTGAGGATGGCCTGGTGTCAAGAAGGTCAGCAAAGAAGCCACTTCTATCCAGGAAAAACATCAGGGACAGACTGATATTCTGCAAAAGGTACAGGGATTGGACTGCCGAGGACTGGGGTAAAGTAATTTTCTCTGATGAATCCCCTTTCCAATTGTTTGGGGGATCCGGAAAAAAGCTTGTCCTGAGAAGACAAGGTGAGCGCTACCATCAGTCCTGTGTCATGCCAACAGTAAAGCATCCTGAGACCATTCATGTGTGAGGTTGCTTCTCAGCCAAGGGAGTGGGCTCACTCACAATTTTGCCTAAGAACACAGCCATGAATAAAGAATGGTACCAACTAGAGGTTGACAGATTAATCGGAATGGCCGATTAATTAGGGCCGATTTCAAGTTTTCATAAGTCGGAAATCTGTTTTTTTGGGCTCCGATTTTATTTATTTTTTAATACTAATCTTTTTCATATACCTTTATTTAACCAGGCAAGTCAGTTAAGAACACATTCTTATTTTCAATGACGGCCTAGGAACGTTGGGTTAACTGCCTTGTTCAGGGGCAGAATGACAGATTTTCACCTTGTCAGCTCGGGGAACCAATCTTGCAACCTTACAGTTAACTAGTCCAACGCTCTAACCATTGCCTGCCTGTTACGCGAATGCAGTAGAAGCCAAGGTAAGTTGCTAGCTAGCATTAAACTTATCTTATAAAAAACAATCAATCATAATCACTACTAATCCGGGTTAGCAGGCAATATTAACCAGGTGAAATTGTCATTTCTCTTGTGTTCATTGCACGCAGAGTCAGAGTATATGCAACAGTTTGGGCAGCCTGGCTGCAGCAGCAGGCTCGTAATCATTCATTCAAACAGCACTTTCGTGCGTTTTGCTAGCAGCTCTTCGCAAGCACAGCGCTGTTTATGACTTCAAGCCTATCAGCCTAATGGCTGGTGTAACCGATGTCAAATGGCTAGCTAGTTAGCTGGGTGTGCGCTAATAGCGTTTCAAACGTAACTCGCTCTGAGACTTGGAGTAGTTATTCCCCTTGCTCTGCAAGGGCCGTGGCTTTTGTGGAGCGATGGATAACGATGCTTCGAGTGTGGCTGTTGTTGATGTGTTCCTGGTTCAAGCCCAGGTAGGGGTGAGGAGAGGGACGGAAGCTATACTGTTACACTGGCAATACTATAGTGCCTATAAGAAATCCAATCGTCAAAGGTATATGAAATACAAATTGTATAGAGGGAAATAGTCCTATAAATACTATATTAACTACAACCTAAAACCTCTTACCTTGGAATATTGAAGTCTAGTGTTAAAAGGGACCACCAACTTTCATATGTTCTCATGTTCTGAGCAAAGAACTTAAATGTTAGCTTTCTTACATGGCACATATTGCACTTTTACTTTCTTCTCCAACACTTTGTTTTTGCATTATTTAAACCAAATTGCACATGTTTCATTATTTATTTGAGGCTAAATTGATTTTATTGATGTATTATATTTAGTTAAAATAAGTGTTAATTCAGTATTGTTGTAATTGTCATTATAAATTCATTTTAAAAATCAGCCGATTTAATCGGAATTGAAAAATCATAATCGGTCGACCTCTAGTACCAACACATCCTCCGAGAGTAACTTCTCCCAACCATCCATGAACAGTTTGGTGACGAACAATGCCTTTTCCAGCATAATGAAGCACCTTGCCATAAGGCAAAAGTGATAACAAAGTGGCTCGGGGAACAAAACCATAGATATTTTGGGTCCATGGCCAGGATATTCCCCAGACCTTAATCCCATTGAGAACTTGTGGTCAATCCCCAAGAGTCGAGCGGACAAACAAAAACCCAGAAATTCTGACAAACTCCAAGCATTGATTATGCAAGAATGGGCTGCCATCAGTGGCCCAGAAGTTAATTGACAGCATGCCAGGGCGGATTGCAGAGGTCTTGAAAAAGAAGGGTCAACACTGCAAATATTGACTCTTTGCATCAACTTCATGTAATTTTGGATAAAAGCCTTTGACACTTATGAAATGCTTGTAATTATACTTCAGTGTTCCATAGTAACATCTGACAAAAATATCTAAAGACACTTAAACAGCAAACTTTGTGGAAATTAATATTTGTGTCATTCTGAACTTTTGGCCACAACTGTATAAGAGGTCATACAAGAAGTTTTGTAGTGATTCCTATGTTGTTGATGTAAATAATATTTGTTGGTCTATGGTGTGTAATTAGGAGCAAACGGATGCAGATGCTGCACTTGACACATTTATGAAAGTGCTTATCCCAGTTACTAATAAGCATGCACCCATCAAGAAAATGACAAACTTACATCCCTGTGGGTTGATCAGGAATTGAAAAGAGGGATGAGGCAAAAGGTATGGAAAATAAGTCTGGCTGCACAATCGATTGGCAAATGTACTGAACATTGAGAAATCATGTGACGAAACTAAATAATAAGAAACTACACTGAAACAGCACCTCAATGACATTTTGGTAAAAAAATGCAAACTCCGCTCCATCATTCATTGAATGATGGGTCATTCATCACAAAATCCACTGATAATGCCAACTACTTTAAATGTAAAAAAATAATTGACAAGATCAGAAAACTTGATATGCCAGAAATAAACACTGACAGTATACATCTAAGTATATCTGACCAAATTTATGAAAGACCAGCATTGTAATTTTGAGTTCAGTAAAGTGAGTGTGGAAGAGGTGAAAAAATTGTCTAACAATGACAAGCCATCGGGGTCTGACAACTTTATGGAAAATTACTGAGGATAATAGCGGACGATATTGCCACTCCTATTTGCAATATATTCAAGGCTACTAGAAAGTGTGTGCCCTCGGGCTTTCCTAAAAATAGTAAAGCCCCCTTTACCGGCTCAAATAGCCGACCAATCAGCCTGTTACCAACCCTTAGTAAAGTTTGGGATTTTTGGGGGGACCAGATACAATGCTATTTTACAGTTCACAAAATGACAACAGACTTTCAGCATGTTTATAGGGAAAGACATTCAACAAGCACAGCACTTACACAAATTACTGATGATTGGCTGAGAGACATTGATGATAAAAATGGGGTGGTCTGTTTAGTTAGACTTCAGTGCAGCTTTTTACATTATCGATCACGATCTGCTGCTGGAAAAACGTATGTGTTATGGCTTTACATCCCCTGCTATACTGTGGATAAAGTGTTACCTGTCTAACAGAACACATAGTGAGTTACTTAATGGAAGCCTCCAACATAATCCAGGTAGTATCAGGAGTACCCCAGTGCAGCTGTCTAGGGCCCTTACTTTTTACATTGTTTTACTAACGACATGCCACTGGCTTTGAGTGAAGCCAGTGTGTCTGTATGCGGATGACTATACACGTCTGCTACTACAGCGACTGAAACACAGTGGCAAGGAATAAGTTAATCCTAAATATTTCAAATACAAAAAAAAGCATTGTATTTGGGACAAATCATTCACTAAACCCTAAACCTCAACTAAATATTTTAATATATGTGTAAATTGATTAAATTGAGACTGTAATGGTCAAAACATATTGATACAACAGTAGCTCAGACGAGAAGTCTGTCCATAATAAAGAGCTGCTCTGCATTCTTAACAGCACCATCAACAAGGCAGGTCCTAATACCCAACCTATAGACAGAAACTAAAACAGGAAACGAACGTGCTCATGTCTGCTCAATGCTGGTCCAACCAATCTGATTCCAGGCTTCAAGATTGCTTCGATCACGTGGACTAGGATATGTTCCGGATAGCATCGGACAACAACATTGATGTATACGCTGATTTGGTGAGCGAGTTTATTAGCAAGTGCGTCAGTGATGTTGTACCCACAGTGACAATTAAAACCTTCCCCAACCAGAGACTGTGGATTGATGGCAGCATTCGCGCTAAACTGAAAGCGACCGGAAACATGACCGACTGTGACTGACTGTAGATGATAATACAAGTTATAAACATGGAATTACAGATATACCTCTCCTTAATGCAACCGCTGTGTCAGATTTAAAAAAAACTTTACGGAAAAAGAAACACATGCAATAATCTGAGACGGCGCTCAGAACAATAGAATAATAGCCTCCATGTTGGAGTCAACAGAAACCAGAAAATACATGATAAATGTTTCCTTACCTTTGATGAACTTCATCAGAATGCAGTCCTAGGAATCCCAGGTCCACAATAAATGCTTGATTTGTTCAATAATGTCTGTTATTTATGTCCAATTAGCTACTTTGGTTAGCACGTTTGGTAAACAATTCCAAAGTCACAAAGCGCGTCCACTATAACGTGACGAAATATCCAAAAGATCCGTAACAGTCAGTAGAAACATGTCAAACGATGTACTGAATCAATGTATGTAATGTTGTTTACATACATCTTGAATAACGTTCCAACCGGAGAATTAGAATGGTTTCAAATGAGCGGTGGAACGCAGGTCTTTCCCTTGTGAACGCGCATAGTGAAAGCATGGTCAACTTGTGGCAGTGGTGACTATTTCCTGTCTCATTCGACCCCCCCCCCCCCCCCCCTTCACATTAGAGGCATCAGACAAAGTTCTATTGACTGTTGACATCTAGTGGAAGGCGTAGGAAGTGAAGACTCATCCATCTCTCGCTGTAATTTCAATGAGAGCTAGGTTGAAAATCTGCCACCCCCAGAAAAAATCCAAACAGGAAGTGGAATTTCTCAGGTGTTTGCCTGCAATATGAGTTCTGTTATACTCACAGACATAATTCAAACAGTTTTAGAAACTTCAGAGTTTTCTATCCAATACTAATAATAATAGGCATATATTAGCAACTGAGACTGAGGAGCTGGCTGTTTACAAACACCTTTTCATCCAAGCTACTCAGAAACTGCCCCTGCAGCCATAAAAAGTTAACTATAATAAACACACAGAAATACGAGCCTTAGGTCAAATCCGGAAACTTATCACCTCGAAAACAAAATGTTTATTCCGTTCCATATTTTAACTAACGGGTGGCATCCATGAGTCTAAATATTCCTGTTACATTGCACAACCTTCAATGTTATGTCATAATTACGTAAAATTCTGGCAAATTAGTTTGCAAAGAGCCAGGCGGCCCAAACTGTTGCATATACCCTGACTCAGCGTGCAATGAACGCAAGAGGTGACAATTTCACCTGGTTAATATTGCCTGCTAACCTGGATTTCTTTTAGCTAAATATGCAGGTTTAAAAATATATACTTGTGTATTGATTTTAAGAAAGGCATTGATGTTTATGGTTAAATACATATTGGAGTAACGACAGTCATTGATTGTTTTTTAAGATAAGTTTAATGCTAGCTAGCAACTTACCTTGGCTTACTGCATTCGCGTAACAGGCTCCTGGTGGTGCAATGTAATCAGGTGGTTAGAGCGTTGGACTAGTTAACTGTAAGGTTGCAAGATTGGATCCCCTGAGCTGATAAGGGAAAAATCTGTCGTTCCTAAGCCGTCATTGACTGACTGACTTGCCTAGTTAAATAAAGGTGTAAAAAAAAAAATCTGCACCCAAAAATACCGATTTCCGATTGTTATGAAAACAACTTGAAATCGTCCCGAATTAATCGGCCATTCCGATTAATCGGTCGGCCTCTAGCCCTAACCCATCTGGA